>NC_091157.1:7348618-7373618 GCF_040958095.1 Procambarus clarkii
GATTATTGCCAAAGCTGCAAGGAAGTCATCAACAGCAACGAGCCGTGTTGCTGTAATCTTTTTAAGCAGCAGCTAAGGAGAGACATAAGTCCATCATTAATCACCTCCAGGTAAAAATAGGTTGCAAATGTGTATAAAAAGTGGGAGATGAAGCAGCTATCAGAGTGCAGGAGGCAGGTGGGCCAACCATCTGTCCTCGAGCTGGAGGAGGAGAGATCCCAGCGTGATGCTAGCTTCTCTCTCTCTCTTCTTGGGGTGGAGGAGAGATCCCCAGCGTGATGAAAGCTTCTATCTCTCTCTTTTTGGGCTGGAGGAGTGATCTCAGAGTGATGCTAGCTTTCCTCTCTCTCTTCTTGGGGTAGAGGAGAGATCCCCAGCGTGATGCTAGCTTCCCCCTCTCTCTTCTTGGGGTGGAGGAGAGATCCCCAGCGTGATGAAAGCTTCTATCTCTCTCTTTTTGGGCTGGAGGAGTGATCTCAGAGTGATGCTAGCTTCCCTCTCTCTCTCTCCTTGGGCTGGAGGAGTGATCTCAGAGTGATGCTAGCTTCCCTCTCTCTCTCTCCTTGGGCTGGAGGAGTGATCTCAGAGTGATGCTAGCTTCCCTCTCTCTCTCCTTGGGCTGGAGGAGTGATCTCAGAGTGATGCTAGCTTCCCTCTCTCTCTCTCCTTGGGCTGGAGGAGAGGAGATACTACTGCAACTCTCCAGATTCTTATTCTCTCTTCAGTATTGCTTTTCCTTTTCGTTCTGTCTCGTTACATACCTTCCATTCCTCTCCCAATCTATATCAATCTCTGGATTACAGAAGTTTATTTCTCCTCAGGTATACCAAACTGATGACAAGACTCAAAGGGAGGAGGAGGATTATACCAATGAGAACGGGTCTCTAACCCCCATATAGGACATACGATAATGCATGCATTGCGAGTATGCTATTTGTTTAGGAATGCACTCCGCTTGCCCTCTGCGCACGTGTGCTCAATAACTCGCTATGTACGCTAACACTGCCATAAATCAAGCAAGAAAACATGCGTAAGAGAGAACTCCTTTCTGATCGCATCAAGACTTTGAACACACATACATCTGCCGTAGAACAATGCTCAAATTAATGTTAGTTGTCGTAGAACTCTCAGTTGGGCCTTTGAATTGGGAGATGTATCATACACCGTCATATTTCTTCTTTTTATTCGTAACAGTAAGCTGTCATTAGACACGAGAAGGAGAAGACAGGTAACCCCTTCAGGTGAACCAGCAACAAAAGCCCTCAGGAGTACCAAGAGAAGCTCAAGACGGCTCACAACGTGTGTCCGTTGATCACCCAAATTACTAGTCAATCTTTTATTGGCATCTCAATCTTATGTATCTGTAATTATTATTAATTATTATGGCTTATTCCATTTCGCTAAACTGCCTGGAAGGCGCTATTAACTGGCTGCGAAACTTGTAAAGTACTTGTCTATTTTGTTGGAAATTGAAGTCTAGCTTAAGATGGATATTAAAGGCCAGGATTAGGTAGAAATTGACGGCTAGGGTAAGATGGAAATTGGCGGCAGGATAAAATGGAATTCCTCACATCTTAAAAAAACTGGGTTTAAACTGTGGGATTTGATTGCTTGATAAGCTGGGGACAGGCTACATTAGCCCTACACAGGGAGATTATTTGGTTTGCAGGCGATGAGTCACAATAACGTGGCTAAAGTAAGTTGACCACACCACACACTAGAAGGTGAAGGGACGACGACGTTTCGGTCCGTCCTGGACCATTCTCAAATCGACTGTGAATGGCTCACAATCACAATCGACTTGAGAATGGTCCAGGACGGACCGAAACGTCGTCGTCGTCCCTTCACCTTCTAGTGTGTGGTCTGGTCAAAATTATTTGGTTTCTAAAGCGAGGTAAAGTTGGTGTTTGTTGTGTTGAGTGATGCACCTTGTATCTGACCTTGTATCCAATCATGAGGCTGCTCACTCACGTTGACATTTTTTTTCCAGTCATACTTTATCACCGTACGAATGGCCACACACACACGCACGCACGCACACACACACACACACACACACACACACACACACACACACACACACACACACACACTCAAACATGCATGCACGCACGCCCACACACACACTTAATAAACTCTTGTCACTTTTCAAACCACTTTTCTTGAGTGTTCTAATGTGTTACTTCAAACGGTAGTTCGTATTGCTGTATTGTACGGGGTTGTACAAGTGTTACCAGTATCAGCTGTTCTTATTTACACCACCTGTACCACTTGTACCACCTGGCTCCTCTAATATGAAGGTTTTAGGTTCCCCCTGTGTCACTGAAGCCTCTATGGTTGCTCTTGCTCGTTAGGTGAACGCTACCTGGGTCAGTCATACCTGGACGTGAACGCTACCTGGGTCATTCATACCTGGACGTGAACGCTACCTGGGTCAGTCAGACCAGGACGGGAACGCTACCTGGGTCAGTCAGACCAGGACGGGAACGCCAGCTGGGTCAGTCAGCCCAGGACGTGAACGCTACCTGGGTCAGTCAGCCCAGGACGGGAACGCTACCTGGGTCAGTCAGACCAGGACGGAAACGCTACCTGGGTCAGTCACACCAGGACGTGAACGCTACCTGGGTCAGTCACACCAGGACGTGAACGCTACCTGGGTCAGTCACACCAGGACGTAAACGCTACCTGGGTCAGTCAGCCCAGGACGTGAACGCTACCTGGGTCAGTCAGCCCAGGACGGGAACGCTACCTGGGTCAGTCACACCAGGACGTGAACGCTACCTGGGTCAGTCACACCAGGACGTGAACGCTACCTGGGTCAGTCAGACCAGGACGGGAACGCTACCTGGGTCAGTCACACCAGGACGTGAACGCTACCTGGGTTAAACCATACAAGGCTTATATACAACTCGGGGAGTAACTTTTCATGTAATGAGAGAATTTTCTCACTTTTATTGAGTTCCTCTGTTCAAGTTTTGTTTTGGAGTCGTTCCTGCCACGAATACTTTGCGTTCGTTCGTGTTATTTTTGTTGGTCATTGTATGTTCTAATTCTTTAGTTGCCGTCTCCATATTTCACGGCCTATCCAATTATCCTCGCTGACTATATCTTGCGTTACTTACGCATTTATTTTAGCTGCGTGATATTATTTACCTTATGTGAGATTATCTATGGATTTCACAGTCTCGGGAGGTCTGAAATTGCCGACTGAGAAAACACATATTTTGACTGATTATTGACCTACGTGCTCAACGCATCAACAGGATAACCATCTCATTGCAGGTGTAACACACCATATATGCAACACAGATACAACACAAGGAATTCAAATGCTAGGCAGCAGCATCCTGAGGGAAAGTGGTTAGCAATCTCGCTTCGAAAGCGATCTCGGCAGTGGCAACCGCATACACTACCACTGTTGATAGTGCTGGTGTTGTGGGATTCTCTCAGGCTTGGAAGGAAACACACTCGAGTAGATAATAGAGTTCTCTCAGGTATGGAGATGATGGGGTTGGAGAGTGTTATATCACTGAGATTAGGATCAAGCTGGAGACTTGATGATGCATGGCTATATATAATATACACACGGTAGTAATATATCACATGAGTATACATATATACCCACATTATCTAATCTAGTTCCTTTCTCCCCTCCACCTCCCGCTACCTCTCTCCACCTGTCTCTTTTAATTCCGTCTCTCTCTGTCTGTTTATATTGGCATTTACTTCCGTTTAAGTCTGCGCTTTTCTGTACGTGTGTGTGTGTGTGTGTGTGTGTGTGTGTGTGTGTGTGTGTGTGTGTGTGTGTGTGTGTGTGTGTGTGTGTGTGTGTGTGTGTGCGCTTATCCAATCTTTTTATGAGTAGTCAGTAGAATCTTTATAAATACCTTTGACTGTTTCTGTATCTTTTGTGTCTGCTTCTATATTTGTCCCTATTTTATCTGCTTCTGTGTGTCTCTGCAGCGCAGAAGGCAGGTATGCAGACTTGTACGCAAGCAACCATACACGCTGGTATACAGGCTGGCAGGTATACAGGCAGACAGGCAGGTGTATACAAGCAGACAGATATTGCCGTTTATGGATATACATAAATTCTTCAAATCATGAATTTGGCTGAACTTGGACTGGACGGTAGAGCGACAGTCTCGCTTCAAGCAGGTCGGCGTTCAATCCCCGACCATCCAAGTGGTTGGGGCACCATTCCTTCCCCCCGTCCCATCCCAAATACTTATCCTTACCCTTTCCCAGTGCTATATAGTCGTAATGGCTTCGTGATTTCCCCTGATAGTTCCCTTCCCCTCCATATATCTAGAAATCCAATTAATAAAATGGGTTTTGTTCACTAATGAGAAATATTTCTCATATATATATTTCTCTAATGAGAAATACAAAGGAATTTGGTGATTTAGTTCTGGATGTCGAATCCCAGTGATAACTACTGACTTGGATCCTGTTAAGCAAGCGAATAATATTTAAGTGTGTTCAGAGAGGATCCGAGACGCTTCTTCTTCTTGAGGTTATCTTTAGATGATTTCGGGGCTTTTAGTGTCCCCGCGGCCCGGTTCTCGACCAGGCCTCCACCCCCAGGAAGCAGCCCGTGACAGTTGACTAACACCCAGGTACCTATTTTACTGCTAGGTAACAGGGGCATAGGGTGAAAGAAACTCTGCCCATTGTTTCTCGTCGGCGCCCGGGATCGAACCCGGGACCACAGGATCACAAGCCAAGCGTGCTGTCCGCTCGGCCGACCGGCGACCTAACGACGTTTAAGAACAGATAAAATACAAAAAGAGAAGGATTAAACATTCTGAGGTTCAAGTATGTTTATTGAGACAAGAACAAAAATTTCATCTCAAAGGGATAGAGTAAGTTAGGCTATTTCTACCCCGCCCCAACTTTCTAGGGGACATTACATACGCATTTTTATCAATACTGCGACGTTGTTGTTCAAGATTCGCTACTTAGACCAAAAAGTTCCAAGTAGCACGGGGTATGGTGAGCCCGTTGGTTCCATGCTACCGGCAAAAAGCTTATAAACACGGATGGGGAAGTCAGACAGATGAGGAAGCCGCGTCTGGAACGAGAAGCCGGGTGAGTAATAGTCGTTTGGTGGTGAATTGAGAGCCGGCTAGCCGCAGGTGGCCGGCTCTCGTGGGATAGCCGGGTAGAGAGCCCTTAGTCAAAACGTTTCTGTACGTATGACTGGCGGTTCTTGACGTTGAAGATTGTCTTACAGTGTCATTACAGTGATTGTATTACAGTGATTGTCATACAGTTGTATTACAGTGATCATAAACTGGTATTACAGTGATCATTAACTGGCATCACAGTCACTGACAACTTGGGGTTTACCACAAGACCAGTGCAACGTGTATACAGCACTGCTGTACCAATGTTTATATAGACATTACTATATATAGCAATGTTATATAAACAGGCTTATAGGCTTATATAGACTTATATAAACAGTGCATTAAAACTCTTGTATTGTTTCTTAATATTTTCTACCACAGACGTGGCCACACATTTACGATGCTAACTAGCACATGCATATTTTCTTCCGTCCTCTATGGACAGGATTAGAGATCTGTTAAACACTAAGTTAAGGATTTATTGTTAGTTTATTGATTTATTGCTATAGTTAAGGGATTTATTGAACAATCAACCACAGAAGGCGATTGTACGGTTTTTAACATGCTAATCTAACCGGCAGACTGACTTCACAATAAGGAAAACAGCGCTTGTGAAAGCAGTCATCACAAAGCCCTAACCTTATTGCCTGCAACAAATAAGGACGTGAAAAACCTTCCACTACGCTCCTATCATTACAAATTTAATATCAAATAAAATATTATGTACTGCATTTCTTAAAATCTCCATAAATCACTCATTTATATTTTATTGCAAATATAAGTGAGGAATAAATCTAATAATCTATACCCATTTGGTCCCTTAGGCAGCAAATTCTGCAGTTTTTTCATTGGAGAAATATAGCATCGCTGTAAAGGTCAGTTTGTTGTTAAACGGAAGGTCTTGAGAGCCCCCAAGGCGGAGATAAAACTTAAGATAAATGGCTAAGCATCTTTGCAGCAGACTGACCACCGTTCCCTCCGTAAGACTTTCAACACTCTGAATGCTCTAATGTCTATTTCCAGCCCACACTCGTGTATAATTATATATATATATATATATATATATATATATATATATATATATATATATATATATACATATATATATATATACATATATATATATATACATATATATATATACATATATATATATATACATATATATATATATATATATATATATATATATATATATATATATATATATATATATATATATATATGACTGAAAACTCACACCCCAGAAGTGACTCGAACCCATACTGCCAGGAGCAACGCAAATGGTATCTACAGGACGCCTTAATCCGCTTGACCATCACGACCGGACATAAGGAAGTGATAGCCGAAGCTATCTTTCTTATCTTTGGTGATCAGTCGCATATAGTCCTGGGGACCATTCAAGCTTGTTCGCATTTGTGTTCCTCATGTGTGCCCCAAAGAATGAGGTGATTTGATAAAATGCTATGCCCAAGATTACCATCCGAGTGCCGGTGGGGAAGTGGTTCAAATAGCTCGAGTTCAATTCAGCGAGGCACTACACATCAAAATGTCAACACCAGCAATCAACAGCCAATTAATGCACAACTATATTCTACCCACATCAAGGCACCGTATGGACCAATAGGCCCTCTGCAGTTACTTCCATTCTCCTGTACCCACTTCACCCAAACCAATAAAAAGCAAGCATTATGTCAAATGTTTCATACACAGTGTATCAAGTGTATCATAAGTGTAGTGTTAAGTGTAAAGAAGTCTTTGAGAATGTAAGAAGCCCTTACGAAACGCTTCTAAGCGTCAGACCAACAATAAAAATGAATTTTGGAAAATTGATATTTTTATTATCACCGACAGTGAAGAAAAACATAAGAAAATATTTGTGTTAGAATTATTAATCTTACCTTTTCGGACACATTCAACAACATATGTTTACAAGAAAGACTGCTACCTATATATATATATATATATATATATATATATATATATATATATATATATATATATATATATATATGTCGTACCTAGTAGCCAGAACGCACTTCTCAGCCTACTATGCATGGCCCGATTTGCCTAATAAGCCAAGTTTTCCTGAATTAATATATTTTCTCTAATTTTTTTCTTACGAAATGATAAAGCTACCCATTTCATTATGTATGAGGTCAATTTTTTTTTATTGGAGTTAAAATTAACGTAGATATATGACCGAACCTAACCAACCCTACCTAACCTAACCTAACCTATCTTTATAGGTTAGGTTAGGTAGCCGAAAATGTTAGGTTAGGTAGGTTAGATAGTCGAAAAAGCATTAGTTCATGAAAACTTGGCTTATTAGGCAAATCGGGCCTTGCATAGTAGACTGAGAAGTGCGTTCTGGCTACTAGGTACGACATATATATATATATATATTATTCCTCAGTTAGAACCTTGCAGCTACCAGCCGAGTATAAGACCTTGACGAGCGGTTGACAGAGGCGGCCAACCGGTCATTCAAAGCTGATTTACTGAACAATCCGCGTGCATTCTTACACATAATTACCAAGAACTGACACGGGCGGCCGTGCCATCATCAGCAGCATCATCTGCCAGATGCTACGCACTGACGTCCCTGCTGTCATCAATGGAACATCATACTGACGTTTCTGTCATCAATGGAACATCGTGCTGACGTCTGTGGGGTCATCAATGGAATATGGTACTGACCTCCCTGCTGTCATCAATGGAACATCGTACTGACGTTTCTGCTGTCATCAATGGATCATCATATTGACGTTTCTGCTATCATCAATACATCATCGTACCTGGCACCCCCACTGTCTGTGGCCCATCTTACGAAATTTTTATGAAACTTGAGGGAGTTTACGCCACAAGAGAAGGCGGAGCTGTTACTGTTGACGATTAAAAAAAAAGAAATGATAAGAGAATGTTCAAATCAGTGACGAGATGTTACACAGAGTTAAACATTATCTCAGAATGCGGTTCACAGTGTGTGAGGAGTTCAGCTTGAACATCTAAAGAACATGTATTTCATTTATTGTCACTATGAGAGCAGACTATTGTTGCACCTGTCACAAGAATCTCTCTAGGGAAAGAGATTGAACCTATTCCTTCATCGTCCGTTCAGCCACAACGCGTCTGCACGTTCAAGAATATCGAATTAACGGCAAGAGCAACAATAACTATGTATGTCTAGACAAGATTCCACCACTCTACACCCCAGTAACCCAGACCCCAGGACACCTGGCGTCTGCAAGGCCTGCGCCACACGCCGGTCAACAAGCACCTTGCTAGTTTGAGTCTACCGGCTGGCAATTATTAACACACCAGCGCTACCTGTACGGTCAAGCCTGTGTATATATAGACGCCAGCCAGCCAGCCACTACCACAGAGGTCACGACCTCTCCGTAGGGTGCAGTCGCACCTCCATAGATCTCCAGTATCAGCTAATGATACTGGTAATGGCTCAAAAGGGCCACCACTTACCAGCTATTCATGCCTGTGCCACCTTTTGGGTGGCTTAATCTTAATCAATCATCAATCAATCCACTATTACGGGCTCACCATAGCCCGTGCTACATGGACACTCCGTCCTGAATAGCTAAATCTTTAACAACAACAATCCACTACCAAGCAGAATACTCTGTGCTCATACCTGCGACACCTGCTTTCACACCACCCTGTGTGGTGGTAGATTTATGCATTCTTGTACATAGTATTCCAGCACCATTTATTTTGATTTTAACGTAACGTTCACTTGACTGTTTTTATGTTTTTGCACTGTGTTATTAAGCCAATAAGAGGAACTATTTTTATGTATTGTAAACTGTTAGTCATTTTTTGTCATAGTAAAGTATTTAAATTTATATTTTGTGTACTTTATCCTACAGCTACCACACCGTGAAGAGATCTACATAGCAGTTTTATTTACTTTGTTTTTACTTTTTTTTGTTTAATGTGCATGGCTAAGGGAGCTGGTGGCTGAGCGGACAGAACACTCTACGCGTGATCCTGTGGTCCCGGGTTCGATCACGGGAGCCGGCGAGAAACAATGGGCAGAGTTTCTTTCACCATGATGCCCCTGTTACCTACCAGTAACTAGGTACCTGGGAGTTAGTCAGCTGTCATGGGCTGCTTCCTGGGGGGTGGAGGCCTGGTCGAGGACCGGGCCGCGGGAACGCTAAGCCCCGAAATCATCTCAAGATAACCCTCAAGATGGCATTCCATCTGCCATAATAGCCAATGCTCTATTAGTCACTCTACCGTAACACACCTTACATAGAATGTTTTAATCAGTGACGATTTTCAGATATATAAACATAATTTTTCTTCGTACATATGACATTGTTCAAATCACATTAGCCAGGATTTAAAAATAGACAAAGTTTGACTGGAAATCTTAGCTTTAATAGTTCCAACAGCTATGCTTATGCTACTCCCACATAACCCAATTCTCAGCTTTAAAATGAAATCCAGGAGCACAGACACAAGCCGTCCCCCGTCGGGTGGTCGCCGCACGTAATCCTTCTCGTCACCAAAGATGTCATGTCCAAATGAGGACTGCCCCCCAGCACCATCAGCAGAGTCATTACCACAAGCAGCACCAGGAAGCCCATTAGCGGGAGCAGCAGATCACTCACATCAACACAGCTAGTGGCCGGAGACCCTCCTGGCAGCACCAACACCATCTCCGAAGAGGACTTCAGGAGAGGGGCTGCGACATGGTCTCGGTGAGGCTGGTGGTGGTCCTGCTGCTGCTGCTGGGAGCGCCTCCAGGGTCTTGAGGTTATCTTGAGTCAAGGTCTCCAGGGCCTCCAGGGCCCTTGAGCCTCCAGGGTCTTGAGGTTATCTTGAGTCAAAGGTCACCCCTTGACTCTCTACTTCGGAAGGGCAATCAACATTCTCAGTGCCCTCCATACATCAGCCTTCCAGGGCTTTTGACTTACGCATGTGGTCAACATTAAATTACAGTCAACAACATTACATTCAACAAGTTATAACCGGAAAGGCGGGATCCAAGAGCTAACAGCTCGATCTTCTACGTACAAAGAAATGAACACACACACACACAAGGCCAACCCACCCCATCCCCTCCCCACCATCACCCCAAAGACGTAACTCTCCCTAGTTCAATCAGCAAGCTCCGTAGTTCAATCAGCAAGCTCCGTAGTACAATCAGCAAGCTCCGTAGTACAATCAGCAAGCTCCGTAGTACAATCAGCAAGCTCCGTAGTACAATCAGCAAGCTCCCTAGTACAATCAGCAAGCTCCCTAGTACAATCAGCAAGCTCCGTAGTACAATCAGCAAGCTCCCTAGTACAATCAGCAAGCTCCCTAGTACAATCCGCAAACTCCCTAGTACAGTCTACACAAATATTCCTGTAGCACCCAATTTTGACCAACGTTTAAGCAAGACGGTATCTAGCGAACTGTCAAGAGTGCTGTCAAGAGTGCGTTGGTCGGGGGTAGAGAAGGCGGTGTCGGGCCCACCGGCGGTACCCTGCACCTCCACCTACGCTGTCACAGACAAATGACCAGATAAATGGTGACCCCCATCACCACTACTGGTCCCCAGGTGGGGGACGACCCTCGCACACCCCTGACGGGTTGGTGGTGGCTGGGGCAGGCGACCAGGGGGGAAGGGAGGAAGGGGAGAGAGAGAGAGAGAGAGAGAGAGAGAGAGAGAGAGAGAGAGAGAGAGAGAGAGAGAGAGAGAGAGAGAGAGAGAGAGAGAGAGAGAGAGAGAGAGAGAAATGAAGTGACAAAGTATGGGGGATAAGTTACAGCTATTTTTAACAGCTAATGATGATGAGCAGCATTTAAGATAACATTGTCTCTATATTCACCGTAGCTCCACTTAGCCGCTACAATCACCGTAGCTCCACTCAGCCGCTACAATCACCGTAGCTCCACTCAGCCGCTACAATCACCGTAGCTCCACTCAGCCGCTACAATCACCGTAGCTCCACTCAGCCGCTACAATCACCGTAGCTCCACTCAGCCGCTACAATCACCGTAGCTCCACTCAGCCGCTACAATCACCGTAGCTCCACTCAGCCGCTACAATCACCGTAGCTCCACTCAGCCGCTACACTCACCGTGTAGGAGGGAGCCGGTCGGCCGAGCGGACAGCACGCTGGACTTGTGATCCTGTGGTCCTGGGTTCGATCCCAGGCTCCGGCGAGAAACAATGGGCAGAGTTTCTTTCACCCTATGTCCCTGTTACCTAGCAGTAAAAATAGGTACCTGGGTGTTAGTCAGCTGTCACGGGCTGCTTCCTGGGGGTGGAGGCCTGGTCAAGGACCGGGCCGCGGGGACACTAAAAAAAGCCCTGAAATCAACTCAAGATAACCTCAAGATAACTCAAGATAACCGTAGCTCCACTCAGCCGCTACACTCACCGTAGCTCCACTCAGCCGCTACACTCACCGTAGCACCACTCAGCCGCTACACTCACCGTAGCACCACTCAGTCCCATACAGTCACCGTAGCTCCACTCAGCCCCATACAGTCACCGTACCTCCACTCAGCCCCATACAGTCACCGTAGCTCCACTCACCCCCATACAGTCACCGTAGCTCCACTCAGCCCCATACAGTCACCGTACCTCCACTCAGCCCCATACAGTCACCGTACCTCCACTCACCCCCATACAGTCACCGTAGCTCCACTCACCCCCATACAGTCACCGTACCTCCACTCAGCCCCATACAGTCACCGTACCTCCACTCACCCCCATACAGTCACCGTAGCTCCACTCAGCCCCATACAGTCACCGTAGCTCCACTCAGCCCCAGTCACCGTAGCTCCACTCACCCCCATACAGTCACCGTAGCTCCACTCACCCCCATACAGTCACCGTACCTCCACTCAGCCCCATACAGTCACCGTACCTCCACTCAGCCCCATACAGTCACACAAGATTCCAGTTTTCTTAACAATAGTCTTAATAATGCCCTGTATGTTTTCATCCTTCCTAGAGGAACTATTAATTTAATTCAACGGTGTTGACTTCGTCCGGCTGGGAAACTGGGTGTTGGAAAGTACCCAGCGGGTTTTCTTCCTATTGGGGAGTGTTGTACATGCTGCTATGGCGGCATGTCCACTCACAGGATGAGTGACGCTGCCCAATAAACTCGCCTCTCGGGGCAAAATTTTAAAAATAAAATTGTATTTAGCTGTCACACGCACAACAAAATAAATTTATTACCGAAAAATTTGTGTGACAAAGACGGAACCAGCAGACAACCGGAGAATTTTAACAATGTAAAGCATCTATGTCACAGCCGATACAGAGGAAGGTATACCGGTCTGCTTTATCGCGGGTCTGTCTACACACCTTCGATACCATTATCATCGAACAAATCCACAGGCGCTTTGATGTGGGGTTCGAACCTATGAACTGAGTGGTTTACTTATCGGTACTACCGTCTCTGGTACAATATTCTGGGGCCAGATTCACGAAGTAGTTACGCAAGCACTTACGAACCTGTACATCTTTTCTCAATCTTTGGCGGCTTTGTTTACAATTATTGAACAGTTAATGAGCTCCGAAGCACCAGGAAGCTGTTTATAACAATAACAACAGTTGATTGGGAAGTTTTCATATTTGTAAACTGTTTAATAAATGTAACCAAAGCCGTCAAAGATTGAGGAAAGATGTACACTTTCATAAATACTTGCGTAACTGCTTCGTGAATCTGGCCCCTGGGCTGGAGGTTAAGTTCGTGGTCTTGCGAGACTAAAATAATTACCGTATTTATCAGAGGATACAAATATATTATAATGTACTACATGAAACATAGTCGTCCATCGACCCGTCGATCACGTGAATTTCCCTTTCCATGTCCACGCAGCCTTTGCCTATTCCACTATTCCCATGCTCCCAAGGGACAGCCCATCCTCATACGGGATGCAGCCTGTCTTCATAAACAATATTAACCCGTCCTCAAACAATATTAACCCTTCCTCATAAAGAATATTAACCCTTCCTCATAAAGAATATTAACCCTTCCTCATAAAGAATATTAACCCTTCCTCATAAAGAATATTAACCCTTCCTCATAAAGAATATTAACCCTTCCTCATAAAGAATATTAACCCTTCCTCATAAAGAATATTAACCCTTCCTCATAAAGAATATTAACCCTTCCTCATAAAAAATATTAACCCTTCCTCATAAAGAATATTAACCCTTCCTCATAAAGAATATTAACCCTTCCTCATAAAGAATATTAACCCTTCCTCATAAAGAATATTAACCCTTCCTCATAAAGAATATTAACCCTTCCTCATAAAGAATATTAACCCTTCCTCATAAAGAATATTAACCCTTCCTCATAAAGAATATTAACCCTTCCTCATAAAGAATATTAACCCTTCCTCATAAAAAATATTAACCCTTCCTCATAAAGAATATCAACCCTTCCTCATAAAGAATATCAACCCTTCGTCATAAAGAATATTAACCCTTCCTCATAAAGAATATTAACCCTTCCTCATAAAGAATATTAACCCTCATAAAGAATATTAACCCTTCCTCATAAAGAATATCAACCCTTCCTCATAAAGAATATTAACCCTTCCTCATAAAGAATATTAACCCTTCCTCATAAAGAATATTAACCCTTCCTCATAAAGAATATCAACCCTTCCTCATAAAGAATATTAAGCCTTCCTCATAAAGAATATTAACCCTTCCTCATAAAGAATATTAACCCTTCCTCATAAAGAATATTAACCCTTCCTCATAAAGAATATTAACCCTTCCTCATAAAGAATATTAACCCTTCCTCATAAAGAATATTAACCCTTCCTCATAAAGAATATTAACCCTTCCTCATAAAGAATATTAACCCTTCCTCAAAGAATATTAACCCTTCCTCGAAGAATATTAACCCTTCCTCATAAAGAATATCAACCCTTCCTCATAAAGAATATTAACCCTTCCTCATAAAGAATATTAACCCTTCCTCATAAAGAATATTAACCCTTCCTCATAAAGAATATCAACCCTTCCTCATAAAGAATATTAACCCTTCCTCATAAAGAATATTAACCCTTCCTCATAAAGAATATTAACCCTTCCTCATAAACAATATTAACCCTTCCTCATAAAGAATATTAACCCTTCCTCATAAAGAATATTAACCCTTCCTCATAAACAATACAAGCCGTCCTAATCACCAAGGCACAAATACTCGTTAGTCCACCCGCCAAGACCTCTGTTTATGACTTAAAAATACATTCACATGACTCGGAAATTAATGGCGTTCGAACATTTCTTGAACAGTGCTCCGCTGACGGCCTCTGTTCGAATCAGACCTCTGTAAATGTTTCACCCACATACTACAAATACATATAATGGTCGACAGAACCTATAAATGACTCAGCCAGTTCCAGCCTCGCTCCTGTGCCAGATAAGTCCACTACGGGCTCACCATAGCCCGTGCTACTTGCAACTTTTTGTTCCGATTAACTGAATCCAAAACAACATATATACTCATACACAAACCTAAGGTCTACTGGTTATCTTGAGGTTATCTTGAGATGATTTCGGGGCTTTTTAGTGTCCCCGCGGCCCGGTCATCAACCATGCCTCCACCCCCAGGAAGCAGCCCGTGACAGCTGACTAACACCCAGGTACCTATTTTACTGCTAGGTAACAGGGGCATAAAGTGAAAAAAACTCTGCCCAATGTTTCTCGCCGGCGCTTGGGATCGAACCCAGGACCACAGGATCACAAGTACAGCGTGCTGTCCGCTCGGCCGACCGGCTCCCCAAGAGGTACCAATACACCAAATTCTCACTTATTTTTCATATAGATTTGAGAAAAATAATAAACACTTTGAATAAACAGTACATTAAACATTTAGGAAAAAGTGTTTGGGGTCGGGCACAGCTTGGTCAAGCCTCAACCTGAGGGCAAGACGGAATTTGAACACCACCCCACAAGGTCACCTGTCAACGTCAACTCAATTAGTAGTCAAGTCACTTCCTGAGTTTCGCTTATAATGTCTATATTGTATATATATAATGTCTATATAATGTCTATATAATGTCTATATATTGTATATATATAATGTCTATATAATATAATGAGACATAATAATGTCTCAGTTGAACATTATTATTTAATTTTTCTTAGACCTTTACAACAAAAATGGACACTACGGTAAACCTTTGTGTTTATCGTATAACACGTTTATTCCTAAATATGATGTTAGTATTCCACTAATAATAGAACATTTTAAAGATGAAAATATATTGGTAGTAAAATTTCGATCGACGATCTTTCATGTACTCTGAATAAAGCAGAATATGTATTATACAATTAATTGCATGCATTAAGCAATAATTCAAGAATGATTTATATCTGTGACTGTTAAATTATTGAATTTTTCCTTTTATCATTAAACATATCAAAGAACATTTTTTTCACCCCAATACAATCATTGTAATCCATTCTGTTTTAACCAGTTTGTGATAGATACGAACACTGCATTACAATGATATTATTAAGCTTATAAAGCAGCGTGGTGGGAAAATACGATAATTTAATAGATTTTATGCTTCAATATTCAACCTTTCACCAGGCCACACTCGACCCCAGACACACGAGTCTTAAAATTTAATATAGAACTCCTGCAAAATTAAAACCTTCTTAATACACAAGAGAATATTAAGAAGGTCTTTACCAAATGAACAAATCCACAAGGGCCATGACGAGGGTTCGAACCTAAGTTCGAACCCTCGTAGGAACCCTTTGTAGTGTAGTGTAGTGTAGTGTAGTGTAGTACAGTGTAGTACAGTGTAGTACAGTGTAGTGCAGTGTAGTGCAGTGTAGTGTAAGGTCTTTACCATTTCAAGAGTACAATCTAGTCATCAAGAATTTTCCAGGTAAATTAAATATAATAAATGGTCAAACATAAATAAATATTATTATATGTTAGAACTTGATGTATAGATAGGCCTAGGTAAATAAGTTTTACCTAGATTAACCTAGCAGTCAATAGGAACCTGGGAGTTAGTAAACTGTCACGGGCTGCTTCCTGGGGGTGGAGGCCTGGTCGAGGACCGGGCCGCGGCGACACTAAAGCCCCGAAATCATCTCAAGATAACCTCAAAAAGATAGGTTAGGTTAGGTGATTAGATTCGAACGTTATCAATTGTGACTTGTAAGAGAAGGTATTAAATGGCCAAGCCAGATTTACTTGTATTTACATGGAAACCATATGAAGAAAAACAATTTGAGTGGCCAATCACTAGGACGATCGGGAATCGAATGCCGACCCGCAAAAGGCGAGGCCGCCACTGTGCCAACCATTCCAAGCGGTTGGGCCAGTGGCGAGTCTTGTGTAAAGTATTTAAGATTCATAAACAGAGTTTTAATGGCATGATTAACGAACAATTAGCACTTATTTATAAAGACGGTCTAAATGGCGCTCACAACTCAGTTATTTACAACGAAAAAAAAACAACCACCAGTTATCAAAACATAAGCCATCAGGGTTACCAACGTATCAGTCAATGTGATACAAGACTCCTTGAGCAAGTATAGCCAACTTGGTCACATTCGAAGCAGTGACTCGACACACACTTCAATATACCTCTATACTCCTCTATATCTATATACCTCAATATACCTCTAACTCAAACTAAAACACCTTTCATGACATTTGAACCTAACTACGCATTGAACCACAATACAATATTCATTTAATTATCTGGATATATATATATATATATATATATATATATATATATATATATATATATATATATAAATATATATATATATATATATATATATATATATATATATATATATATATATATATATATATATATATGTCGTACCTAGTAGCCAGAACGCACTTTTCAGCCTACTATGCAAGGCCCGATTTGCCTAATAAGCCAAGTTTTCATGAATTAATTGTTTTTCGACTACCTAACCTACCTAACCTAACCTAACCTAACTTTTTCTACTTCCTAACCCAACCTAACCTATAAAGATAGGTTAGGTTAGGTTAGGTAGTGTTGGTTAGGTTCGGTCATATATCTACGTTAATTTTAACTCCAATAAAAAAAATTGACCTCATACATAATGAAATGGGTAGCTTTATCATTTCATATGAAAAAAATTAGAGAAAATATATTAATTCAGTAAAACTTGGCTTATTAGGCATATCGGGCCTTGCATAGTAGGCTGAGAACTGCATTCTGGCTACTAGGTACGACATATATATATATATATATATATATATATATATATATATATATATATATATATATATATATGGTGGTTGGTGTAAGGATCTGAACACTATGTTTCCCCTCAAGTTTAGGTTCCAACTACGGGGAAGGAGACCTAAATATTTTGATATTTGCGGACGAAGTTAAATTAAAGAAAAAAAAAGGGGAAACGATAAGGGTTGTAAAATACTCCACGAAGAGATTTAGACAAGGCGATAAATGGCTACTGGAGTTCAACACCAGCAAGTTCAAGATGATGAAAGTGGGGAAGAGGCGACAGGAGACCAGGAGGCTGGTACGTACTATAAGGGAACAAGCTCCTTGTAACAAGTAGAGGAAAAAGACCCCTTATGTGTATTAATAACACATAAGGGGGGCACAACTGGCCGGCCCCTCACAGTGCCCAAGAAAGAACATGACAAACGCCTCCAAAAGACATCTGATCAAACAGGCTGTGGATCAGACGATTAAGACTGCTGTGTAGAGGATGTGTTGGTGGGTGGGCAGTGTAGCAGAGTGTGGTCGGGGGAGCTCCGGTGGGTGTTGGGTGGCTTGTTAATTACCCGATGGGCAATTAAAAACGAGTGATGATAGCCGTGAAGGCGATTATGAAACCGACGGTAGAAGGCTGGCTGGGTGGCTGGATCATCACTTAATTATATTGCCTCTGTGTGTGTGTGTGTGTGTGTGTGTGTGTGTGTGTGTGTGTGTGTGTGTGTGTGTGTGTGTGTGTGTGTGTGTGGTGTGTGTGTGGTGTGTGGTGTGTGTGGTGTGTGTGTGTGTGTGTGTGTGTGTGTGTGTGTGTGTGTGTGTGTGTGTGTGTGTGTGTGTGTGTGTGTGTGTGTGTGTGTGTACGAACGTGCATTTACCTATCAGTGTCCACATGGGTAGTGAGGTAAAGGTCTATGCCCCTTCAACTTCTTTGTCGCATTGGGTCTTAAAGATGTGGATGGATATGGCTTCAACATCATTTTATTTTAGATCATTCCATTAGTCAACTACTCGTATAACCCCCGAGTCCTGTATTACGTCCCCTCGGCTCATTTCTGTTTCCAGCTTCCTCCTGTGTCCTCTTGTCCTGCAGTCTCTCAATATGAAGAGGCTATCCTTGTCCACCTTGTCCTTTCCGCTCAGTATCTTGTATGTTGAGATCATATCTCCTCTGTTCCTTCTATCTTCGAGGGTTGTGAGATTTAGTTCCATTAGATTATATCTGTAGCTTAACCCTCTTGGCTCTGACACCAATGTTGTTGCAAACCTTTGTACTTTTTTAATTTTGGCTTTGTGCTTTATAATAGATTTCTCCTGCTCCCATAGGAACTTCCATAGACGTCTCCTGCTCCCCCCAGCACAACCATAGACGTCTCCTGCTCCCCCAGCACTACCATAGACGTCTCCTGCTCCTCCAGCACGATCATAGACGTCTCCTGCACTCCCCAGTACTATTATAGGCGTCTCCTGCTCCCCCAGCACTACCATAAACGTCTCCTGCTCCCCCAGCACGTCCATAGACGTCTCCTGCTCCCCCAGCACTCCCATAGACGTCTCCTTCCCACTGTCTCGGTCACAGACGAGTGCCTCGTCAACAGAGAGCAGTGCTTCCGAATTACCAGAGGGCGAGGCAGTCCGGATGGCCCACATGTTTATACATGTTTATTCGAACCATGGCGGTGATGTTTACATGAACGATGGAGGTAATGTTTAGTGTTTTCAGACCTAGTTTCAAGTAGGGTTGAGAAAGCAGAGAGACTTGCACACATCTTACTGAAGTTTGGACTTTTCCTGAATAGTGTTCGAGATGTTTTGATTTCCAGACTGACGGGCGACTTTGGTAGACCTGTGTGACGATAGTCACTCCTATGATGTGAGGCTTCAGCCTCCCGCAGAAGGACCCGCAGAATATAATGAATATCTCCCAGGATATTATGATGTCAGAGAAGCTATCCTCTGACGTTGTAGGAGACTTCAACATCAAAGGATCGCTTTGACGTTGAAGTTTCTTACAATGTCAAGGGATCTATTTCTCTACTAAAATCTCAAAGGATCTACTAAAGCATGCATATATATATATATATATATATATATATATATATATATATATATATATATATATATATATATATATATATATATTTGATTTAACTTATAAATGCACCTGATTATCTTGGGCTGTAATTCTGATGATTAGTGCTTGAGGGGCTGAAAGGTTCATAGCGAGACCCTTGTACTAACAAACTGAGGTACAGGAAGCCCTTGCAGGCTTTATTACGAGTACTGATTATGAGTGCCCTCACATGCACTCATAATGAGAGTCTCTGACGTGGTATCCTCACCCTCCACCATACTTCCACGCGGTGCTTATCGTTAGTTTTTTGTTTTGTTTTTGCCTGGAAAACTACTCAACCAGTTAAAAGTACCCGTCTGATGCTCGCCCAATAATTTAGTCATACACTTACTAATTTTGGGTTAATTGGATTAGAAAGATGAAGAATAAAAATGAGATTAAAATTGGTTTTTGGGTTGAAAATGGACTTTGTGTGATATTGTGGAGAGTGAGAGGTTGGGTCTTGATGGCTATGACTTTTCTGGTAGTGATTATATGGTATAATTACACATTATTTACCAACATACCAGAAATATTTATCTTATAGCCCTTATCCAAATAAATAGAACCCAATCTAACCTCATTTAAAAAACATTTTTTTTTTACTTTTTAAAGGTAAACAACTTTTATAGTATCATAAAAATAAATTTTTATGATGCTAATCAGTGTGAGTTAATATAACCGAGATGTAAATTATAGTTAAAAATATTTATGATTAAATAAATGAAGATCTCAAAATATAGCCTGAGGCCTCGGGTGAGTCGAGTTAAGCGCTCCCATCGCTTGTTTAATTAACGTGGCCAATTTAGTCAGCCGGTATTTAAGGTACAGTAATGGCCGGTTACCAAACCGTTGGTGATCGTGTTGTTCTCGCGTATACGGCGTTATTGTTGTGGTAATAATGGGATACATTGTCTTAATTCTGATTTTTTTTTATCTTTCCTCTCACGCACACTGTAATCAGAATGTGATGTGTTTATCAATGGGTACCGAGGCTGTTGCTTGGGATCGAGCCCATGTCCCTGGCGACTTTCACAAATTGATCATAGTGTATAAGATACATGTTGACCAGACCACACACTAGAAGGTGAAGGGACGACGACGTTTCGGTCCGTCCTGGACCATTCTCAAGTCGACCATTCTCAATCGAGAATGGTCTTCACATACTTCAGCCACGTTATTGTGACTCATCGCCTGTATAAGATACATGTCTATTAAGGTTAACGCCTATGTCTATATTAGGTAAACTTTGCTAAGACGCAGCGTCAGACTAAGACCTGACCGTCCTTGACTGACAGTCTTCGCTCTCATACTAAGCTTGATGGCAACTGCCTCGTGAGTTTCACCTGACAACGTTACAGCCACACTTGAGAATGTAAAACAAGAGAAACTGCTGATTCTCACAACAGGTGAAGCAGGTGAGGTGGCCGAGGCAGGCAGGTGAAGACTGTGTTGCTCCTTACCTGTGTCTGCACCACCCCGCTCTTCTTCCTTGTTATTGATCCACTTTCCTGCAATCTATCAACATGCTGAAGAAACAAGGACCTGCGTACACACACACACACACGGGATCAAGGAACTAAAGCTCAATCTCCCCCCTCCCGCAAGCACAAATAGGTGAATACACACACACACACACACACACACACACACACACACACACACACACACACACACACACACACACACACACACACACACACACACACAGTTGCTGGACTCACTAGAACAGGTGTTTCTTCTCCATCCTAAACCTTATAGAGTCTGGCCACATTTATTCTGATACTCGCTGTTTTGTTTTTCCAGCCATGACTAGTGGCCCTTTACCTTACAGTCAGTGGTAATTTACCTTACAGTCAGTGGTAATTTACCTTACAGTCAGTGGCCCTTTACCTTACAGTCAGTGGCCCTTTACCTTACAGTCAGTGGTCCTTTACCTTACAGTGAGTGGCCCTTTACCTTACAGTGAGTGGTCCTTTACCTTACAGTGAGTGGCCCTTTACCTTACAGTGAGTGGTCCTTTACCTTACAGTCAGTGGCCCTTTACCTTACAGTCAGTGGCCCTTTACCTTACAGTCAGTGGCCCTTTACCTTACAGTCAGTGACAATTTACCTTACAGTCAGTGACCCTTTACCTTACAGTGAGTGGCCCTTTACCTTACAGTCAGTGGCCCTTTACCTTACAGTCAGTGGCCCTTTACCTTACAGTCAGTGGCCCTTTACCTTACAGTCAGTGGCCCTTTACCTTACAGTCAGTGGCCCTTTACCTTACAGTGAGTGGCCCTTTACCTTACAGTGAGTGGCCCTTTACCTTACAGTCAGTGGCCCTTTACCTTACAGTCAGTGACCCTGGTTCTACTCCCCGGACGAGAGAGAGATTCAGTGATAAAATAGGTCCACTTTGTGTCTTCACTTGAACACAATGAGGATTTGCTTTTGTTTACCCTACTTCAACACTTGATAAAAAAAATTGAATAATACAAAAATTGCAGTGCCTTAGAAACAGTCATCACAAACGGAGCGGTGACAGACAGGAAGAACTGCTTTCGGCCACATTCTCCCTAAATTAGGGATGAGACTAGACACATCTTCCCACCCAAGGCCGCGACAGTGGTAGTATTTCCCTGAGACCTCACTAAGTAACCCAACCAAACCTCCTTGAGGACCTGTAAGTAGCGACCAAGACCCTACTTAGAGGTCTCAGGAAGGCCAAAAAATAAAAATAATTCTCACCGAGAGTCCTTTACATCCTTCTCGGAGGTAGCATAAACACTGGACCCAATGAAACCCACGTTAAGTGGACTCTGGGCCGGAGGAACACTCTTGGCTGCCCTCGGAACCGCTTCAAGTCCTCTTCAACACGACCAAGCTCCACACACACACATACACATATATCACCCTAATATCACCTGAGAGTGCACAATTACTAGGACCACACTGAAAACAACAGTGTCCTGCAGTTGGTTTAAAATACACACGGTTGAAAAAATATATATATATCCCTGACGCCAATGAGCGCCCTATCTTCACGTGGAGAGGGCACCTGAGAGCACCAATCAGCGCCTGAGAACACCAGTCAGCACCTGAGAGCACCAGTCAGCACCTGAGAGCACCAGTCAGCACCTGAGAGCACCAGTCAGCACCTGAGAACACCAGTCAGCACCTGAGAGCACCAGTCAGCACCTGAGAGCACCAGTGAGCTCCTATGAGCCCCTCCCGAGCGAGGAGACCACAGCCACGCACCCTGTGCCAACACCCACACGGTTCATGTAACCGTTATCAACACAAGAGCCGGGATACGAACTAATTTGCCTCCTTTCAGCCCTTTAAAAAGTCAATAAAACATGACAAAGAAAAATGTTCTTCTCCTTCCTTCCCTCCTTCTATCACACCCTCTCCCTACCCCTCCCTTTTCCATCCTCGTCCATCTTCCTCCCTTCCATCACCTGGCAGTGGACGGCCGCGCGCCTCAGCGTCACAAGGAGAGGAAACCGAGCGAGAAGACCATCTATAATTTTCCGCCAAATTCAATCAGCGTCGCAGCCTTAAGGAGAGGCAGAGGCAGGTCGGCCCGCCACCTACAGGGACGAGGATCCCTAATGAACTCCGTGGAGCTGTTACACGTGCACATGCGCATACTCTCGCCCTCGCATATTGCCTGTGTGTTTGCACACATGCAAACACACACACATACTCACACACAAGAAAGAGAGGGTGGGCAGACTGCCTATTTTTGGATTGCCAGAAAGTCTTTGATACAGTACCACACAAGAGGCTAGTGAAAAAGCTGGAGATGCAGGCTGGAGTGAAAGGGAAGGTACTCCATTGGATAAAGGAGTACCTAAGCAACAGGTGACGAGGAGTCAGTGTGAGGGGTGAGGTCTCAGATTGGCGAGACGTTACAAGTGGAGTCCCGCAGGGGTCAGTTCTTGGACCTATACTGTTTCTGGTATATGTAAAAGATCTCCCAGAGGGTATAGACCCGTTTCTCTCAATGTTTGCTGACGATGCACAAATTATGAGGAGGATTGAAACAGAGGATAATAGTAAGAGGCTACAAAATGACCTAGACACACTAAGTGAATGGTCCAACAAATGGCTGTTGAAGTTCAACCCGAGTAAATGCAAAGCAATGGAACTAGGCAGTGGAAACAGGAGGCCAGACACAGGATACAGAGTAGGAGATGAAGTACTTAATGAAAAGGACAGAGAGAAAGATCTAGGAGTTGATATCACACCAAACCTGTCTCCTGAAGCCCACATAAAAATAATAACGTCTGCGGCATATGCGAGGCTGGCTAACATCAGAACAGCGTTCAGGAACCTGTGTAAGGAATCATTCAGAATCTTGTACACCACATATGTAAGACCAATCCTGGAGTATGCGGCTCCAGCATGGAGCCCGTACCTTGTCAAGCACAAGACGAAGCTGGAAAAAGTCCAAAGGTATGCCACTAGACTAGTCCCAGAACTAAGAGGCATGAGTTACGAGGAAAGGCTGCGGGAAATGCACCTTACGACACTGGAAGACAGAAGAGTAAGGGCGGAAATGATCACAACCTACAAAATCCTCAGGGGAATCGACCGGGTAAACAAGGATAAACTATTCAACACTGGTGGGACGCGAACAAGGGGACACAGGTGTAAACTGAGTACCCACATGAGCCACAGAGACGTTAGAAGGAAGTTTTTCAGTGTCAAAGTAGTTAACGGATGGAATGCATTAGGCAGTGATATGGTGGAGGCTGACTCCATACACAGTTTTAAATGTAGATATGATAGAGCCCAGTAGGCTCAGGAATCTGTACACCAGTTGATTGACAGTTGAGAGGCGGGACCAAAGAGCCAAAACTCAACCCCCGCAAGCACAAATAGGTGAGTACAAATAGGTGAGTACACACACATTTGGCAGAGTGTGTGTGTGTGGTGGAGGCAGACTCCATACATAGTTTGAAGTGTAGATATGATCGAGCCCAATAGGTTCAGGAACCTGTACATCAGTTGATTGATGGTTGAAAAGCGGGAGCCAAGAGCTATGTTTCTTGGCGCTGAAGTTAAGTCTTTCTTGGTGCTGGAGCTAAGTCTTTCTTGCTGCTGGAGTCAAGTCTTTCTTGCTGCTGGAGTCAAGTCTTTCTTGCTGCTGGAGTCAAGTCTTTCTTGGTGCTGAAGCCAAGTCTTTCTTGGTGCTGAAGCCAAGTCTTTCTTGGTGCTGAAGCCAAGTCTTTCTTGGTGCTGAAGCCAAGTCTTTCTTGGTGCTGAAGCCAAGTCTTTCTTGGTGCTGAAGCCAAGTCTTTCTTGGTGCTGAAGCCAAGTCTTTCTTGGTGCTGAAGCCAAGTCTTTCTTGGTGCTGAAGCCAAGTCTTTCTTGGTGCTGAAGCCAAGTCTTTCTTGGTGCTGAAGCCAAGTCTTTCTTGGTGCTGAAGCCAAGTCTTTCTTGGTGCTGAAGCCAAGTCTTTCTTGGTGCTGAAGCCAAGTCTTTCTTGGTGCTGAAGCCAAGTCTTTCTTGGTGCTGAAGC
>NC_091157.1:7376118-7379691 GCF_040958095.1 Procambarus clarkii
GCCATACCTGACGGTCATGTTGACAAAATCAAGCAGTATTTTGAGACCATAAAGATGGAGGAGGAGGCACCCGCTGGTGCGTGATTAAATTAAGGCAGTAGGACTAGCCAAGATCCTCTTGACCTTCTTAAGACAGGATTTAAGAGGGCGGTAAAGTAATATCCTGGGCACTCACTATAGTCTACAACTAATCACTGGAAACAAGAAACTACCAGATAATTCACAGACAGCCAATTTAGTGCCAATAAGCTAAAAGAAAGGCAGACACTATACCTTTGAGATGTATTTTATTTTTGTCTCAATAAACATACTTGAAGGCAGACAAGAGGTGTTAGACTTCCGGTCATTATCTCAGTCTTTCTTAAAATACAATATGAAAAAACTCTTTTAAGTCTGAAGCCCTCAGAACATCTGATTTACATTATAAATCATTCATAATGTAACACCAAAATGGGATTAAGTACTGAAAATCTTGCTTCACAAACTTGATAGAATTCTACCAGAGGTCCAAAGATCAGGCAACAGAGAGGGGAGGGCAGGCTGCACAATTCTTTAAATAGGAGACCCTCTAGACCTTCCATGGATATCCCAGTGGGATATCCCAAGGGATACCTTCCCTGGGCCATCCCACACCAGGGATGGCTCTCTGGTATTCACGTATATACGGTCTACTCAAACTACACTATAACTGGTATAGTCTTCAATATACCAGAGGCTATACCCTGGTATAACCTGCTATACCCTCGACGATATTCCTGGTATAACCACGAATAGTGGGACCCACTCCACTCCCTCGACCCCCTCCGCCACGGCCCCCTCCCCCCCTGTGGGGCAATAGCGTGCTCCCCCCCCCCCTCCCCGAAATAATAGGCGCCTAAATAATGGGGAAGATAATAGCAGTATTAATAATCAATAGCTCCTACAGCTCCTTTATCGTATAGGATGCGAGGGCTGTTGAGCACCACTGAACTGTGATGGTAGGTTCGTTGCATCCAAAAATCGGTTCTAGTCTATAATAATAATGATAATACTTGATAATGAATCAATAATAATGATAATGAATTATACTACCTAAAATGGCCATAATATTATAATTACATTAGAGAAATTATTTTCTCAATTACAGCCTTAAGAAAGCAATGGGCCTCTGGCAAATCTCTTTATTCAGTGGCTCACAATCGAGAACCGCGCGAGATAGTAAAAAAAAAAATGGTTGTTTAATAATGAGAAATTATTTAACTCAATGTGAAAAAATCAATGCAAGATTACTTGATATCCTTTGGTTCATTAAACTCATTCCAATAATGGTAGTAAAAGTAATTGACACCCGTCAATCCCGTGGGGTTATGGAGTTGTGCCCTGGGTGTCTAGTTGTTATAGTCTAGTTGGATGCAGCGCCTGCTGTGGCTGTGAAGGCCAACCCGTGAATGACAGTCCCGACTGCAGCGAGCGCAGATAAACGCCGAAGCGGGTGCGACTGACAGTGGTCGAGACCTCCACTGAAGTCTATTATCCTCCGCCTGCCTCTTCAGTTCATCCTCGAATTGCTGGAGTCCCTTCTGCACTTTACATCTGCAGGTAGATCTGTCCGCAGCTGCTGCCTCCCAAGTGTTGATGTCGGTATTCATCTGCTTGAGGTCACGTTTGCAGGAGTCTTTGATACGCAGCTGAGGTCTTCCGGTGGGTCTCCTTTCTGATGCCAGTTCTCCATACAAGAGGTCCTTCGGTATGCGGCCATCTTCCATGCGTGTGACATGTCCCAGCCATTGCATGCGTCTCTGCTTCAGGAGAGTGAACATTGAAGGGACTCCTGTTCTCTCGAGTACTGTGTTGTTGGTGACGTGGTCTTTTCACGTGATGTCATGGATGCGTCTCAGGTTCCGCATGTGAAAGGTATTGAGCCGTCTCTCCTGGCGAGAGCGGAGGGTCCAGGATTCCGAGCCGTAGAGTAGTGTACTCACCACACATGCCATGTAGACTTGTGCCTTGGTGTGTACTGTCAGTTTGGCATTTTCCCAAACTCGCTCTGTGAGCCTGGCCAGTGTTGTTGCGGCCTTCCCGATAAGCCTGTTGAGCTCAGTGTCCTGGGAAAGGGTGTCTGAGATTGTGGAGATTAGATATACAAACTCGTGAACTGCCTCCAGCACATAGTCTGCTATATTTATACAGGGTAGCTCATTGACATCTTGTCCCATCACCTGTGTCTTCTTCAGGCTGATTGTCAGGCCGAATGCGGAACAAGCTGCGACAAGGCGGTTGAGTAGCTGCTGCAGGTCTTTTGCTGTGTGTGTGGTGATCGCTGCGTCGTTGGCGAAGAGGAACTCATTGAGGATTCGCATCTGTACTTTCGTCTTTGCTCGGAGTCTGGATAGATTATAGAGCTTTCCATCACATCGTGTATGGAGATAGATGCCTTCTGTGGCTTTTCCAAAGGCATGCTTGACGAGGATCGCGAAGAAAATGCCGAACAGGGTTGGAGCAAGAACACACCCTTGTTTAACACCACTGTTAATGTTGAATGGTTCAGAAGTTGAGCCGTCGTACACGACTGTCCCCTTCATGTCCTTGTGGAACGATTGTATCATGCTGAGTAGGGTGGGTGGACAGCCAGTTTTGGCCAAGATCTTGAAGACTCTGTCCCTGCTCACGAGGTCGAAGGCCTTTGTAAGGTCAATGAAGGCGATGTATTAGGCTTTTCTCTGCTTCCTGCACTTTTCTTGAAGCTGTCTCAGGGAGAACACCATGTCAGTGGTCGACCTCTCTGCTCGGAAACCACACTGTGACTCAGGGTACATTCTTTCGGCAAGAATCTGGAGCCTGACCAAGACGACCCAGGCAAAGAGTTTGCCGACGACGCTGAGGAGGGAGATGCCGCGATAGTTGTTGACATCGCTTCATTCACCTTTATTTTTGTAGAGAGTGATGATGTTTGCATCTCTCATGTCTTGTGGCACCGAGGCCTCCCTCCAGCACTGGCACAGAAGTTCATGAAGCTCAGTTTTAAGTGTTCCACGAGCGCACTTGAGAACCTCAGGCGGAATCCCGTCGTCTCCTGGGGCCTTCCCTGAGGAAAGTGAATCCACTGCTTTCTCAACTTCTTCTACAGTTGGTTCAAGATCAAGTTCTTTCATGATGGGCAGGCATTCGATTTCATCCAAAGCCTCTACGCTGACCAAGTTTTCTCTGGAGTAGAGGTCGGAGTAATGTTCTACCCAGCGATTCATCTGTTGATCACGGTCTTTAATGATCTCTCCGGTGGCTGACTTCAGAGGAGCCGTCCTGTTTTGTGAAGGGCCTGTTGCCTGTCTGATCCCTTCGTACATGCCTCTTATGTTGCTGACAGTGGCCACAGTCTGGATGCTGGAACAGAGTCGTAGCCAGTAATCGTTAGCACAACGCCTCGCAGTTTGTTTAACTCTACTGCGGGCAGTACGGAGGGCCTGTAGGTTCCTTTCTGAATGCAGGTTCTTGTAGGATGAGAGAGCTCGTCTCTTTTCCTCTACGAGGGGGTAACACTTCCTCTGCACTGGCCTCGAACCAATCTGCTAACTTGTTCTGTAATTATAATAATTA
>NC_091157.1:7380191-7419412 GCF_040958095.1 Procambarus clarkii
TTCTCTCCCTCCCTCCCTCTCTCTCTCTCTCTCTCTCTCTCTCTCTCTCTCTCTCTCTCTCTCTCTGTGATGCTCAATGTTATTGTATCATTTCCTTCCAGATGGCAGTTCCCAGACACCACAGACGAGTCTTCCGACGGACCCCAGATCACAGAGGACCTGGTACGAGGCCTCCCATCAAATGATAAGCGTTACGGGATATCGCTGTGATGTTGGGCCTCTGTGTTCTCACACACATGTCTTAGTCAACACGGAGTGAGACATGTGCGAGAACGCTGTAGACAGGAGTAAGTCTGCACCAGTCAAGCTAGACTTTCCCCCTACTTAATGATTGGCACTCTCACGCAAATCACAACCTTAAGGGTCTAGGGATATCGTGAAAGTCTAAATTAAAATAGACAATATGTGACCACATTTGTGTTACTCACGTGGCCCCCAATATGTGAGGTGATTCGATGAAATATATGTACCCAAAATTGTCCACCGAGTGCTGTCCGAGATTGGGTTAAGGGTCTGACGACTTCCAATCTTTTTGAATAGTCAAGGTGGTCTAGTGGTTAAAGTACTGGATACGCTAAGGTGAATAGAGCCCCTGGCTGTCTGGGTTCCAATCTTTCAAGGATGAGGAGTTTTCGGTTGTATATTGGCTTGGGGACCATTCAAGCTGGTTCGCATATACCTATATCTCTCTCTCTCTCTCTCTCTCTCTCTCTCTCTCTCTCTCTCTCTCTCTCTCTCTCTCTCTCTCTCTCTCTCTCTCTCTCTCTCTCTCTCTCTCTCTATATATATATATATATATATATATATATATATATATATATATATATATATATAACTGAAAACTCACACCCCAGAAGTGACTCGAACCCATACTCCCAGATGCCACGCAACTGGTATGTACAAGACGCCTTAATCCACTTGACCATCACGACCGGACATAATGAGGTGATAGCCGAGGCTATTTGAACCACCCCACCGCCGGCACTCGGATAGTAATCTTGGGCATAGCATTTTACCAAATCACCTCATTCTTTGGGGCACACGTGAGGAACACAAATGCGAACAAGCCTGAATGGTCCCCAGGACAATATGCAACTGAAAACTCACACCCCAGAAGTGACTCGAACCCATACTCCCAGATGCCACGCAACTGGTATGTACAAGACGCCTTAATCCACTTGACCATCACGACCGGACATAATGAGGTGATAGCCGAGGCTATTTGAACCACCCCACCGCCGGCACTCGGATAGTAATCTTGGGCATAGCATTTTACCAAATCACCTCATTCTTTGGGGCACACGTGAGGAACACAAATGCGAACAAGCCTGAATGGTCCCCAGGACAATATGCAACTGAAAACTCACACCCCAGAAGTGACTCGAACCCATACTCCCAGATGCCACGCAACTGGTATGTACAAGACGCCTTAATCCACTTGACCATCACGACCGGACATAATGAGGTGATAGCCGAGGCTATTTGAACCACCCCACCGCCGGCACTCGGATAGTAATCTTGGGCATAGCATTTTACCAAATCACCTCATTCTTTGGGGCACACGTGAGGAACACAAATGCGAACAAGCCTGAATGGTCCCCAGGACAATATGCAACTGAAAACTCACACCCCAGAAGTGACTCGAACCCATACTCCCAGATGCCACGCAACTGGTATGTACAAGACGCCTTAATCCACTTGACCATCACGACCGGACATAATGAGGTGATAGCCGAGGCTATTTGAACCACCCCACCGCCGGCACTCGGATAGTAATCTTGGGCATAGCATTTTACCAAATCACCTCATTCTTTGGGGCACACGTGAGGAACACAAATGCGAACAAGCCTGAATGGTCCCCAGGACAATATGCAACTGAAAACTCACACCCCAGAAGTGACTCGAACCCATACTCCCAGATGCCACGCAACTGGTATGTACAAGACGCCTTAATCCACTTGACCATCACGACCGGACATAATGAGGTGATAGCCGAGGCTATTTGAACCACCCCACCGCCGGCACTCGGATAGTAATCTTGGGCATAGCATTTTACCAAATCACCTCATTCTTTGGGGCACACGTGAGGAACACAAATGCGAACAAGCCTGAATGGTCCCCAGGACAATATGCAACTGAAAACTCACACCCCAGAAGTGACTCGAACCCATACTCCCAGATGCCACGCAACTGGTATGTACAAGACGCCTTAATCCACTTGACCATCACGACCGGACATAATGAGGTGATAGCCGAGGCTATTTGAACCACCCCACCGCCGGCACTCGGATAGTAATCTTGGGCATAGCATTTTACCAAATCACCTCATTCTTTGGGGCACACGTGAGGAACACAAATGCGAACAAGCCTGAATGGTCCCCAGGACAATATGCAACTGAAAACTCACACCCCAGAAGTGACTCGAACCCATACTCCCAGATGCCACGCAACTGGTATGTACAAGACGCCTTAATCCACTTGACCATCACGACCGGACATAATGAGGTGATAGCCGAGGCTATTTGAACCACCCCACCGCCGGCACTCGGATAGTAATCTTGGGCATAGCATTTTACCAAATCACCTCATTCTTTGGGGCACACGTGAGGAACACAAATGCGAACAAACCTGAATGGTCCCCAGGACAATATGCAACTGAAAACTCACACCCCAGAAGTGACTCGAATGAGGTGATTTGGTAAAATGCTATGCCCAAGATTACTATCCGAGTGCCGGCGGTGGGGTGGTTCAAATAGCCTCGGCTATCACCTCATTATGTCCGGTCGTGATGGTCAAGTGGATTAAGGCGTCTTGTACATACCAGTTGCGTGGCATCTGGGAGTATGGGTTCGAGTCACTTCTGGGGTGTGAGTTTTCAGTTGCATATTGTCCTGGGGACCATTCAGGCTTGTTCGCATTTGTGTTCCTCACGTGTGCCCCAAAGAATGAGGTGATTTGGTAAAATGCTATGCCCAAGATTACTATCCGAGTGCCGGCGGTGGGGTGGTTCAAATAGCCTCGGCTATCACCTCATTATGTCCGGTCGTGATGGTCAAGTGGATTAAGGCGTCTTGTACATACCAGTTGCGTGGCATCTGGGAGTATGGGTTCGAGTCACTTCTGGGGTGTGAGTTTTCAGTTGCATATTGTCCTGGGGACCATTCAGGCTTGTTCGCATTTGTGTTCCTCACGTGTGCCCCAAAGAATGAGGTGATTTGGTAAAATGCTATGCCCAAGATTACTATCCGAGTGCCGGCGGTGGGGTGGTTCAAATAGCCTCGGCTATCACCTCATTATGTCCGGTCGTGATGGTCAAGTGGATTAAGGCGTCTTGTACATACCAGTTGCGTGGCATCTGGGAGTATGGGTTCGAGTCACTTCTGGGGTGTGAGTTTTCAGTTGCATATTGTCCTGGGGACCATTCAGGCTTGTTCGCATTTGTGTTCCTCACGTGTGCCCCAAAGAATGAGGTGATTTGGTAAAATGCTATGCCCAAGATTACTATCCGAGTGCCGGCGGTGGGGTGGTTCAAATAGCCTCGGCTATCACCTCATTATGTCCGGTCGTGATGGTCAAGTGGATTAAGGCGTCTTGTACATACCAGTTGCGTGGCATCTGGGAGTATGGGTTCGAGTCACTTCTGGGGTGTGAGTTTTCAGTTGCATATTGTCCTGGGGACCATTCAGGCTTGTTCGCATTTGTGTTCCTCACGTGTGCCCCAAAGAATGAGGTGATTTGGTAAAATGCTATGCCCAAGATTACTATCCGAGTGCCGGCGGTGGGGTGGTTCAAATAGCCTCGGCTATCACCTCATTATGTCCGGTCGTGATGGTCAAGTGGATTAAGGCGTCTTGTACATACCAGTTGCGTGGCATCTGGGAGTATGGGTTCGAGTCACTTCTGGGGTGTGAGTTTTCAGTTGCATATTGTCCTGGGGACCATTCAGGCTTGTTCGCATTTGTGTTCCTCACGTGTGCCCCAAAGAATGAGGTGATTTGGTAAAATGCTATGCCCAAGATTACTATCCGAGTGCCGGCGGTGGGGTGGTTCAAATAGCCTCGGCTATCACCTCATTATGTCCGGTCGTGATGGTCAAGTGGATTAAGGCGTCTTGTACATACCAGTTGCGTGGCATCTGGGAGTATGGGTTCGAGTCACTTCTGGGGTGTGAGTTTTCAGTTGCATATTGTCCTGGGGACCATTCAGGCTTGTTCGCATTTGTGTTCCTCACGTGTGCCCCAAAGAATGAGGTGATTTGGTAAAATGCTATGCCCAAGATTACTATCCGAGTGCCGGCGGTGGGGTGGTTCAAATAGCCTCGGCTATCACCTCATTATGTCCGGTCGTGATGGTCAAGTGGATTAAGGCGTCTTGTACATACCAGTTGCGTGGCATCTGGGAGTATGGGTTCGAGTCACTTCTGGGGTGTGAGTTTTCAGTTGCATATTGTCCTGGGGACCATTCAGGCTTGTTCGCATATATATATATATATATATATATATATATACAGCAACGATAACAAAACACTGATTCAAGTATACGGAAACAAATGCATTTGAAGAATTAGAGAATGCAGAAGAACAGAAGAACGCCTTTACGGCTCAATTCGCCTTCATCAGATCAAGATAGAGAGTGAAGAGGGAAGCTGATTGACTGATGAAGATTAAGCCACCCAAGAGATGGCACGGGCATGAATAGCCCGTAATGTTGATAATTCCCTTTCAGAGATTATACCGTGCCCTTCATCATATATGCAAATAATCTTGAAGAGGACTCATTCCTCTCAGTGATTCCTAATGATGTGAAATTTATGAGGAGGATTATGAGAGAGGAAGAGAGCAAAGAACTACAAGATAACCTGGACAAAATGGAAGAAGAGTCCAACAAGTGATTTTTTCACCTTAACTCAATTAGGATTACAGTAATAAAACTAGGCTTAGGTAGCAGGAGCCTGGACACAAGGTGCCAAATGGAAGGTGCCAAATGGAAGGTGACATTCTTCACGAGTCAGGCCAAGAAGATGTGCTGGAGTGTATATCACACCGAGCAGGATGTGCACGCCAACTCCATTCACAATTTTAAAAGCAGATATGACATGACAGGGCCACGATTCACTGCATAAAGAAACTGCGTCGAGAAAGGCGGGGCCCAAGATCTATACCGTTCGATCATGCGGGTACACAAATAGACGGGTATACGTCGAGCAGTTGATTGATTGACAGTTGAAAGGCGGGCCCAAAGACCCAGAGCTCAATGCCCGCAAACACAACTAGGTGAATACACACACACACACTCTCTCTCTCTCTCTCTCTCTCTCTCTCTCTCTCTCTCTCTCTCTCTCTCTCTCTCTCTCTCTCTCTCTCTCTCTCTCTCTCTCTCAACCGACTCCGTTGAGAATCTACCTTTTTCCCCCTCCCAGCTTCCGTAAACTGCAGCTTCAAAAACCTGCTATACAGGAGTGTTGCGGACCATCCCGGAAGGCAGGAACAGGACCTCGTAAAGAGCCGCAGTAACGGCGGTCAGAGTGGCAAGGTGGGCTACATTATGCATCTTGGGTTGCTGCGGCCGAGTGAGGGGTTGGTGCTGCTGGTCCGGCCTCCCCCATTCCTGAAGCAGGCCCCATGTTTGCTTCATACACACGAATGAGGCCTCCATGTGTGTGCTTCATACACATGAATGAGGCCCCCATATGTGCTTCATACACACGAATGAGGCCCCCATATGTGCTTCATACACACGAATGAGGCCACCATGTGTGCTTCATACACACGAATGAGGCCCCCATGTGTGTGCTTTATACACACGAATGAGGCCCCCATGTGTGCTTCATACACACGAATGAGGCCCCCATGTGTGTGCTTCATACACACGAATGAGGCCCCCATGTGTGTGCTTCATACACACGAATGAGGCCCCCATGTGTGTGCTTCATACACACGAATGAGGCCCCCATGTGTGTGCTTTATACACACGAATGAGGCCCCCATGTGTGTGCTTCATACACACGAATGAGGGCCCCCATGTGTGTGCTTCATACACACGAATGAGGCCCCCATGTGTGTGCTTTATACACACGAATGAGGCCCCCATGTGTATGCTTTATACACATGAATGAGGCCCCAATGTGTGCTTCATACACACGAATGAGGCCCCCATATGTGCTTCATACACACGAATGAGGCCCCCATATGTGCTTCATACACACGAATGAGGCCCCCATGTGTGCTTCATACACACGAATGAGGCCCCATTGTGTGCTTCATACACACGAATGAGGCCCCCATGTGTGCTTCATACACACGAATGAGGCTCCCATGTGTGCTTCATACACACGAATGAGGCTCCAATGTGTGCTTCATAAAGACAGACACTTGAAGGTTCCCAGGACCACATTGGTGGCCGTCCAAACTCAATGATAACAAACAATGACTTACGTTGAGCCGATATACTTTTTATGTGGTCAAACTCGTAGAAAATCTAGATTTATAAATAATATTCGACTGATTCTATGTGGTAATTTTCAAGATAATTCACTCACAATTTCCGTTTTCGCCTTTAATTGAAGACTTATATATATATATATATATATATATATATATATATATATATATATATATATATATATATATATATATATATATGGGTTTCGTTGATCTTGGTCAACAATTTCGAAGGTGGAGAAAAAGTGGATTCAATTTTAGAGCAACGTAATATATAATTGGCTGGCGAGGATGTTGATCAACTCACACATCAGAATAACGACGACGTTTCTGTCCATCATCAAGTCATGATACCGGTCGTTTCTTCACTTACTGATGAGTGGTTTGGTCATCATATCTTCAGCCATGTTACTGTGATTCATCGCCTGCATATAGAGGCGAGATACCTTACAATGGGCCACGAGACCCGCTGCAGCATCCTATGTCTTATTGATGTCTTGAGGTTATCTTGAGATGATTTCGGGGCTTTAGTGTCCCCGCGGCCCGGTCCTCGACCAGGCCTCCACACCTAGGAAGCAGCCCGTGACAGCTGACTAACACCCAGGTACCTATTTTACTGCTAGGTAACAGGGGCATTTGAAAGAAACTCTGCCCATTGTTTCTCGCCGGCGCCTGGGGGGGATCCCAGGACCACAGGATCACAAGTCCAGCGTGCTGTCCGCTCGGCCGACCGGCTCCCATGGCTGTTTGATGTGCAATGTCTCGTCAATGTCCAGTCTGCTATTGTCTCTGTATCTGGCGATTATTTTAGTGTTTAAGATATCTCTGGTGGGTGATGTAGTTGTGTGGGTGTAGAGACTTGTGTTCCCTTGGCAGAGCTGCGCTCTTTTGTGCATTGTCAGGCGGCCTTGAAAGAGATATATTGTTGTCTTGTCCATACTGAGGTCGTAGAGTCTGTCAGTCCCAAGTGGGTATGTGGAGGCACCGACCACATTCTTCTCTTTCAGTTTTGTTTAGTGTCAGGAGACTTTTTCATGAGCAAGTCTCCATGTTCTTACAGGATTATTAATTCAGTTTTCTGATTGGTGTTGGGAGGGGTCAAGTTTTTCTGTAAATAATGTCTTTCAGAACTCTACAGTCCGTTTTGAAGACTGTAGAAAATAAATTGCTGTATAATGTTTTAAGTGGAAGCATCGGTAACGTATCATTGGCTGTTTCGTTTGAGGTAGTGCGCCGGCCTACCTTCCTTTTAATCTTTTGGACATATCCGTTAGTCTTATGTCCAGGCCAAGTGAGATGCCCCGGAGAGTGGACTTGGAGATCCTGCTGGACGACATATTCCACCATGAGACACAAGGGAAAGCACCAGGCACTAAGGTTATATAGCAAGCACAACTTCTGGCAGAGGAAGGACTGGTGGCAACTACAGAAGCTCCACCCAGTCTCCTGTGCCGTACCTATGGGAAAGATACTGTAGTACCGAATCTCCCGTATAAGGGAGGAGTAGTCGCTCTTCCTGAGCATATATCTTCAAAAGTGGCGTCATATTTCAATATTTTTTAGCTCATATGTTTCGTAAAAGTCGAATCTCATTATTTTTGTTATTGAAGTACAAGAGAGGATATGCATATGGGAGTGTCAGGACTCACGTGTACCGCGTGCTTTCAGCCTTAAGTCTACAAAGGTGTTTGTTGACATTGCTGGGGTTCGTGGACATCAAGAGAGCGTCACACACACACACACACACACCACACACACACACACACACACACACACACACACACACACACACACACACACACACACACACACACACACACACACACACACACACACACACACACCACACACCACACACCACACACACACACACACACACACCACACACCACACACACACACACACACACACACACACACACACACACACACACACACACACACACACACACACACACACACACACACACACACTGTCTCCCTCTCATTTGTCCTGATAACAGTGTTTGTAAACTGGAGTGTTGTAATCCAATTTCACAGATGTTACCTTCTGTTCCTCATCTCCAGCCCCTCTCCACCAGACCCCAGACCCCTCCCCTCCTTCCCCTCCCCAATATCTTCCTCCCCCTCCTCTCCCCCACCTCCCCCATTACCCAACTCCTCCCCTCCCCAAGTCCAAGTCCCGACCCTCCTCCCTCCTCCACACCATAGCTTAACACTCCTCTTTCCCCTTCTTTCAGCACCAACTTGCTCGTTAACGGACCACACCCAACCTGACCCCACACCCACCCTGACCCCACACCCAACCTGACCCCACACCCAACCTGACCCCACACTCAACCTGACCCCACACTCAATCTGACCCCACACCCAACCTGACCCCACCCTTGCGTCCTCCCCTACACAAGCCTCTCACATCCCTCATTAACTACTAAGTGGTCCAACAACTGTGGTTTAGGGAGATGAGCCAAACATTGGTGGCCTTGACCGCTCCTGTGGCACCACCACGCTCTCCTGATGGCCCACCATGCTCCAGTGATGCCCCACCATGCTCCTGTGATGCCCACCATGGTCCTGTGATGCCCGCCATGCTCCAGTGATGCCCACCATGCTCCTGTGATGCCCACCATGCTCCAGTGATGCCCACCATGCTCCAGTGATGCCCCACCATGGTCCTGTGATGCCCCACCATGCTCCTGTGATGCCCACCATGCTCCAGTGATGCCCCACCATGGTCCTGTGATGCCCCACCATGCTCCTGTGATGCCCACCATGCTCCAGTGATGCCCCACCATGCTCCTGTGATGCCCCACCATGCTCCTGTGATGCCCCACCATGGTCCTGTGATGCCCCACCATGCTCCTGTGATGCCCACCATGCTCCAGTGATGCCCCACCATGCTCCAGTGATGCCCCACCATGCTCCTGTGATGCCCCACCATGGTCCTGTGATGCCCTACCATGCTCCTGTGATGCCCACCATGCTCCAGTGATGCCCCACCATGCTCCTGTGATGCCCCACCATGCTCCTGTGATGCCCCACCATGGTCCTGTGATGCCCCACCATGCTCCTGTGATGCCCACCATGCTCCAGTGATGCCCCACCATGCTCCAGTGATGCCCCACCATGCTCCAGTGATGTCCCACCATGGTCCTGTGATGCCCCACCATGCTCCTGTGATGCCCACCATGCTCCAGTGATGCCCCACCATGCTCCTGTGATGCCCCACCATGGTCCTGTGATGCCCCACCATGCTCCTGTGATGCCCACCATGCTCCAGTGATGCCCCACCATGCTCCTGTGATGCCCCACCATGCTCCTGTGATGCCCCACCATGCTCCTGTGATGCCCACCATGCTCCTGTGATGCCCACCGTGCTCCTGTGATGCCCGCCATGCTCCAGTGGAACCCTCCATGCTCCTGTCATGCCCCACCATGGTCCAATGAAACCCTCTATGCCTGATGTCATATTGCTGACGAAACATAGAACAATATAAATAGAAATTCATGTATTTATTTATATTTATAAGTATTAAATACATAAGTATTTATGTATCAGTAAGACAAATGACTCGAGTGCGGGTTCACATAAGACAAATGACTCGAGTGCGGGTTCACATAAGACAAATGACTCGAGTGCGGGTTCACATAAGACAAATGACTCGAGTGCGGGTTCACATAAGACAAATGACTCGAGTGCGGGTTCACATAAGACAAATGACTCGAGTGTGGGTTCACATAAGACAAATGACTCGAGTGCGGGTTCACATAAGACAAATGACTCGAGTGCGGGTTCACATAAGACAAATGACTCGAGTGCGGGTTCACATAAGACAAATGACTCGAGTGTGGGTTCACATAAGACAAATGACTCGAGTGCGGGTTCACATAAGACAAATGACTCGAGTGCGGGTTCACATAAGAGAAACGACTCGAGTGCGGGTTCACATAAGAGAAATGACTCGAGTGCGGGTTCACATAAGACAAATGACTCGAGTGCGGGTTCACATAAGACAAATGACTCGAGTGCGGGTTCACATAAGACAAATGACTCGAGTGCGGGTTCACATAAGACAAATGACTCGAGTGCGGGTTCACATAAGACAAATGACTCGAGTGCGGGTTCACATAAGACAAATGACTCGAGTGTGGGTTCACATAAGACAAATGACTCGAGTGCGGGTTCACATAAGACAAATGACTCGAGTGCGGGTTCACATAAGACAAATGACTCGAGTGCGGGTTCACATAAGACAAATGACTCGAGTGTGGGTTCACATAAGACAAATGACTCGAGTGCGGGTTCACATAAGACAAATGACTCGAGTGTGGGTTCACATAAGACAAATGACTCGAGTGCGGGTTCACATAAGACAAATGACTCGAGTGCGGGTTCACATAAGACAAATGACTCGAGTGCGGGTTCACATAAGACAAATGACTCGAGTGTGGGTTCACATAAGACAAATGACTCGAGTGCGGGTTCACATAAGACAAATGACTCGAGTGCGGGTTCACATAAGACAAATGACTCGAGTGCGGGTTCACATAAGAGAAACGACTCGAGTGCGGGTTCACATAAGAGAAATGACTCGAGTGCGGGTTCACATAAGACAAATGACTCGAGTGCGGGTTCACATAAGACAAATGACGAGGATGGATGAGCCTGAGACACCTCCCGCGAGACGAGCTGAGAAAGAGTTGAAACTTTCACGCAATAAATTTTTTCTGGTCCTTAATGCCGAGAGCAGCGTCTTATTATTCTCGTGTTTGTCGTGTGGGAGTTAGGCTCTGGGTGTGAAGGTGGGGGGGGAGAGAGAGAGAGAGAGAGAGAGAGAGAGAGAGAGAGAGAGAGAGAGAGAGAGAGAGAGAGAGAGAGAGAGAGAGAGAGAGAGAGAGAGAGAGAGAGAGAGAAAGAGAGAGAGAGAGAGAGAGAGAAAGAGAGAGAGAGAGAGAGAGAGAGAGAGAGAGAGAGAGAGAGAGAGAGAGAGAGAGAGAGAGAGAGAGAGAGAGAGAGAGAGAGAGAGAGAGAGAGAGAGAGAGAGAGAGAGAGAGAGAGAGAGAGAGAGAGAGAGAGAGAGAGAGAGAGAGAGAGAGAGAGAGAGAGAGAGAGAGAGAGAGAGAATGAGAGAGAGAGAATGAGAGAGAGAGAATGAGAGAGAGAGAATGAGAGAGAGAGAATGAGAGAGAGAGAATGAGAGAGAGAATGAGAGAGAGAGAATGAGAGAATGAAAGAGAGAGAGAGAGAGAGTGAGTTGGGTAGAATCTGTGAAATATATTGTCGTCGAAGCCATAATTTCACCTCAACTATCAACCCAACTTTCCTGCTAAATTACCTCATTAATACTTAACCTTTTCCTGTCTGCCGACGCCTCTCCTAAACCCCCTTCCTAAACTCCTCTTGTTTAGGACCAACGTATTATGCAATTCCATGAAATGCAAATATCTGTAATTAGTCTCTGGAGAAAGTTTGCGAGACTGTCTCAAACTGGGATGAAGAAGAGAGTGAGTTGTTCGCCCTCCAGTTATAACTCAACGAGGAAACCAGCGGAAGGTTTTCTGGCGGTCCATTACTACACACTAGTACTTTGGATCAAATAGTTACTATCATTTCAAGAGGGTGGGTCATCTCACACTCGTGGTCGACACACTCGTGGTCGACACACTTGTGGTCGACACACTCGTGGTCGACACACTTGTGGTCGACACACTCGTAGTCGCTCTAGTTTTAAATACTAGGTTAAAATCAAGAGGTTTTTGGGGATTTAATTTAATTTAGGACATTAGTTTAGGGTATATATGAGAGGGGTGAGATCTCAAGAGTGGCGAGATGTCATTAGTGGAGTCCCACTGGGTTCAGTTCTTGGCCCAATCCTGTTTAATTCTCAAATATGTAAACAATCTTCCAGATGGAACAGTCTCAATCCTCTCAATGTTTGCTGATGATGCGAAAATTATGAGAAATATTACCGATTTCTTTCTAATTGCTTGTTACGCCAATATAAGTACAATGGTCTTCACTGTTCCTATAAATAATAAATACCTAAACAGGAGGATGGATTGAATTCTATAGCATTTTCTCAGTCTAAATAAAAACTCTACAGTTTCCACGGAACTTCCAGAAAGTTTCACTAGTAGTCACTAAGCCAATCAGGGGAGAGCAGTCTCGTGATCGAATCTTATTGGTCGTGATATCGACGACAAAGGGTATGTGTGGACCAATCAGAGGAGAGCTGACGCTTCTCACAGGACGCCGGACGTGGGACCAGGAGACGACGATCAGACCATAGGGAGAGTCGACTGAGGACGGTGGTGTTAGCCTCATGTATTAACCTCTCACTGTGTGACTTAGAAATGATAGGCTATGGGGAAGGGGGATGAGGGGGGAGGGGTATTGGTGGGGTGTAAGGTTGGGGGGGTGAGGGGGAGGGGTGTTGGTGGGGTGTGGGGTTTGGGGGGAGGAGGGGTATTGGTGGGGTGTGGGGTTGGGGGGGTGAGGGGGAGGGGTATTGGTGGGGTGTGGGGTTGGGGGGGGAGGGGTATTGGTGGGGTGTGGGGTTGGGGGGGGGTGAGGGGGAGGGGTATTGGTGGGGTGTGGGGTTGGGAGGGGAGGGGTATTGGTGGGGGTGAGGGGGAGGGGTATTGGTGGGGTGTGGGGTAGGGGGGGTAAATGTGGGAAGAGATGGGTTAACGCGTAATGAAATATTCCCACAATATTAGACTTAATTACATCAGCTATAAATTAAGGAGAACAAATTAGGTTGTCAGCGGAACAATTTGGGTTTGGGGAATGTTGATATTTTGCTTCACTGTTTGCTGGGAGCCGCGTTCCTACGTCAATACACCTTTTTGTGCCTGCAGGGTCGAGCTATTAGCTCTTGGATCCCGCCTTTCCACCCTGTTGATTGATTAATGCACTAACCCCCTATTTTTCTCTATCTTATCTATTATTACACACACACACACACACACACACACACACACAAATTTTCGGGGGAATTGACAGAGTGGACAAAGACAAACTATTTACCACGGGTGGAACACGGACAAGGGGACAAAGGTGGAAACTTTGTACCCAAATGAGCCACAGAATCATTAGAAATAATGTTTTCAGTGTCAGAGTAGTTAACAAATGGAACACATTAGGCAGTGATGTGGTGGAGGCTGACTCCATACACAGTTTCAAATGTAGATATGATAGAGCCCAGTAGGCTCAGGAACCTGTACACCAGTTGATTGACAGTTGAGAGGCGGGACCAAAGAGCCAAAGCTCAACCCCCGCAAGCACAACTAGGTGAGTACACTCAGCCAACAACAGCTGTCTAACGACCAGGTACCTATAAATTAAAGTTTCTTCTTGAGGTTATCTTGAGATGATTTCGGGGCTTAGCATCTCCGCTGCCCGGTCCTCGACCAGGCCTCGGTTTTGTTACACACCCCCAGGAAGCAGTCCGTACTTGCTTTCTGCAGGTTCAGGTTCAGTGCAGGTTCGTCAGTACTTGCGTAAGAGCTTATGATTCCGAGCCCCTGGTCTATGGTGTGTGAGTCGAGGGAGTTCAGGGACCTCACCCCCAGGGGTGTGCTACAGGGACCACACCCCCAGGGGTGTGCTACAGGGACCTCACCCCCAGGGGTATGCTACAGGGACCACACCTCCAGGGGTGCGCTACAGGGACCACACCTCCAGGGGTGTGCTACAGGGACGTCACCTCCAGGGGTGTGCTACAGGGACCACACCTCCAGGGGTGCGCTACAGGGACCCCACCTCCAGGGGTGTGCTACAGGGACCCCACCTCCAGGGGTGTGCTACAGGGACCACACCTCCAGGGGTGTGCTCCAGGGACCACACCTCCAGGGGTGTGCTACAGGGACCACACCTCCAGGGGTGTGCTACAGGGACCACACCTCCAGGGGTGTGTGCTACAGGGACCACACCTCCAGGGGTGTGCTACAAGGACCTGACCTCCAGGGGTGTGCTACAAGGACCTGACCTCCAGGGGTGTGCTCCAGGGACCTCACCCCCAGGGGTGTGCTACAGGGACCACACATCCAGGGGTGTGCTACAGGGACCCCACCTCCAGGGGTGTGCTACAAGGACCTGACCTCCAGGGGTGTGCTCCAGGGACCTCACCCCCAGGGGTGTGCTACAGGGACCACACATCCAGGGGTGTGCTACAGGGACCCCACCTCCAGGGGTGTGCTACAGGGACCACACCTCCAAGGGTGTGCTCCAGGGACCACACCTCCAGGGGTGTGCTACAGGGACCCCACCTCCAGGGGTGTGCTACAGGGACCACACCTCCAGGGGTGTGCTCCAGGGACCCCACCTCCAGGGGTGTGCTACAGGGACCTCACTATTCACATCATGGACGAGTATAATCACGGAATATAATAATCCCAGACACCCTGACTGAGGAGGAGGCCAGGCGTGGCCTGAGTCAACAAGAAACGTTGGCCAATCAGGACTCAGAAGCGAACTAGAGCTTGCGTGACAAGGATGCCACACCACCACCACCGTTGCTCGCCAGTGCCACACCTTCACCGTACACCATCCACCACAGTGCCAGACGGCTGACACCCGTTCTCGCACTTTCGTACAGTCAATATTGACTTATTAAATAAGTGCATATGTGACATACTAATTTATTGTGAATATTTTGGTTTACCTTGAAAAGCTTCACAGAAAACACCGACCTTACCTAACCTTCTTAGTGTGTTAAGATAAGCATCTTATTGCTTCTTAATTACAATTATTACTTAACCTATTATGCTGACACCCTCCACTAGTTACCATAAGTGTACACAAGTGGATCCCAGGTCGTTCTGTTGACGACCTCAGGTGACCCCTGTGTGCAACATAAGGAGACGAAAGGAGAATCAAGAAGTGAAGAACAGAAAAAGTTAGAGCAGACATTCTTGGTGGTAGTGGACGACCAGCCTATGACTGCTGGCATGTCTCGTGGTGATGTCATTTGTCACTAGGGAGGTACAAGAATGGGCTTACAATAGGCACTTTGTCTAGTGCCTAGTGTCAGAGACTAATGCCCTTGCTGGTGGAGGAAGATTTGCAAGCAGCGAAATGGCATGACGGAATTGATTGCCCTAATTGGTCACTGACGCCGGCAGACATTCCATTCTGTTGAGCAACGTATCATGCACGATGAGAACCTTTTGTGGCAGGCAGAAATTCCAGGCTGAAAGAGGTGTTGGTGCAAGCAACAGGAAGCTGAAAGAGGTGTTGGTGCAAGCAACAGGAAGCTGAAAGAGGTGTTGGTGCAAGCAACAGGAAGCTGAAAGAGGTGTTGGTGCAAGCAACAGGAAGCTGAAAGCATGATGGGATCTATGGTGCCAACATTATGGAGGCTTAGAAAATTATAATCCTTAGCTAGCCACGAATGACCCAGTAAATATGTCTTTTATTACAATTTGGGACCGGCTGGGCCAGCTGGCTCCTAGAGACCTTTATAGCACAAGGCGTACGTTATGCTGTAGATGTGGTGTGGGGTTGTTGCCCCCCCGCCCCCCCCCCCCTCCCAGGAGGCAGCGATAACAAACAGTTACGACATAGACACACGCCTCTACACCTCGACAAGACCTGCAGGCGTGTCATCCCAGCACAAGAATGACTTGATTTCACATATTATTTTAAGAGCAGGGTGATGATGTATAACTTATTAGTTGTGGGTTTTTCAGCTGGGAAGTGGCTTCACCCGGGTTGAAAATGATTGGAGCTTTGCTCTCTGATTATAGATAAACACTTAGAGCATTTGTGACTCAGAGGACATTCAAGTGACAGTCGATTCCCATTTATATTCGGATCCACACTGGAGCCCAACAGCCTGTCTCAGAAGGCACCGAGATAGCCACTCACAGTGTTTACTGAACCTATTGGGGATGGCAGACTCGTCTAGCATCCTTGCCAGAAGATCTTGGCTGAGTATAAGGGCAGTATGGTCTTCCTAAGATGTCAGGAATATGTCAGAAAGACAGTTCAGTTGTGAAACAACTCGCGTATTATGACCCTTGAAAAGTTAAATAGTGACTTAGTAGAGTTACACACTTACTGGGAAACAGTGTGGAGGAGTAAGCCAATAAGGGATTAAAGTTTTGAGTTAAAGTGTAAATGATGAAAGGAAATAAATGTTAAATTTATATGATATACACCTTGCCTTATTAAAATGTCTTTTGATGTTCGAGAGTGAAAGGCACTCAATGAATAATAGAGAAGACGCCATTAAAATGGAGATAAACTTACGTCATCGAAACACACCATTAGAATTTGAAATAATGGGTGGTAGAAGGAATCCCCCCCCCCCCGCCCTCCCCTGTGTAAATGGGCAAAACATCTCCCCCCCCTTATTCTTCCCCCTTAGAATGAGTGCCCCCCCCCTGTCCTCTCCTACCTTTCCCCTAATTACTAACAGTCTAGCACTCCCAGTCCAGTGTAACCCTCATGACAGTAGTTACCAGAGTGGGTAGGCCTACAATTAAGATTATAGGCTGACGGTCTCTCACTCCCCCTACAATAAGTCACGGGCAAAAGCAGCAAAACTAGAAATAATTAAATTGTAAAGAAGAATAAAATAAGACCCCATTACCCCTATTCTTTTCTTCCCCATCAATTTGTTACAATGAGGTTCTGGATGACTTTCGTTCTCTTGCATTTTTTCTCTGTTCTTATACGATTGTCAATTGAATTTTAATTTATCAAAAGTTCGTTATATTTACTTTTTGTAAATTTAGTAATTTAGTCCTCAAGGTATGGGAGCCGGTCGGCCGAGCGGACAGCACACTGGACTTGTGATCCTGTGGTCAGGCTGTTAAGTGATCAAGACGAACACCCCCCGGGCGGCGTCTAGGTCTACACAACACCAAACTGTACCTCCTTGTGCCTCACACACGCCCCGAGCTGCCTCGTCTCCTTCCAACCCCACTACACACGCCATCTTAGCACCTGTCCACCCATGATGGCGTCTCACGGGCATGACCAGGCAGCCTTGAACTTAATGTGTGTATTCCGGAGTGGGGCAGACCAGGGCGGAGTGGGGAGGACCAGGCCAGAGTGGGGAGGACCAGGCCACAGTGGGCAGGACCAGGCCAGAGTGGGCAGGACCAGGCCAGAGTGGGGAGGACCAGGCCAGAGTGTGTGACAGAGGGGCCACGCTCACCAGGGCCCCCACCACCACCCCAACAAAGCCACTGGTTACCAGGGCAGCAACACAGAGATCCTGGGAAATGAATCAATTTGCAGAGGATCACAGAAGCGATCTTTTACAGAGTGGTGAGTGGGTGGGCAGGTCTGGGAGGCGAGTCCCAGAGATTTGGGGAAGAAAGGTGGGAGTGAGAGAGACGGAAGAGGAGAGATAAGAGAAGTGAGGGGCGGAGAGAGAGATAGGAAAGGTGGAACAGAGAGACAGGAGAGGTGGAGAGAGGCCTGTTAAAAATTGTCTTCTCTCAAAATATATAAGCCTAGAAAACGTTCTCAGTACCTTTTCATGTCTCGAAACTGTGGTAACATCTTGGGCACTCTTCCTCCCCCCGTCCCCCCCCCCCTCCCGTCCCATCACAAATCCTTATCCTGAGCCCTTCCAAGTGCTTGTGATGGCTTGGCGTTTTCTCCTGGTAGTTCGCTATCCCTTCCCTTGTGGAACATGACATGACCCACCTGGTGGTGGGTGACCCACCTGGTGGGGCATGTGTCTCACCTCCATTTTCGTCACTCTTCTTCTAGTTTACATAATTTGCGCTAATTGATTATTTGTTCACATCTACGCAAATTCATATTCTCTCTCTCTCTCTCTCTCTCTCTCTCTCTCTCTCTCTCTCTCTCTCTCTCTCTCTCTCTCTCTCTCTCTCTCTCTCTCTCTCTCTCTCTCCCCCCCCCTCTCTCTCTCTCTCTCTCTCTCTCTCTCTCTCTCTCTCTCTCTCTCTCTCTCTCTCTCTCTCTCTCTCTCTCTCTCTCTCTCTCTCTCTCTCTCTCTCTCTCTCCCCCCCCCTCTCTCTCTCTCTCTCTCTCTCTCTCTCTCTCTCTCTCATCAATCACCGCCTCCCCTCCATAACTCTTACCATTACCTCACTAAATCTTCTACCTTATCTCCATTCCCGTTCTTCTCTTCCCCTTGGCAGTTTCCCCATGCGTTCTCTTCTTACTGCCTCTCCTCCTCTCTTCTGCCTCTCAAGAAGCGGTGTAGTGGCCAAAGTGAGGTAGATCACAGGAAAATGTGAATTTGAGTTTCTGAAAGGAGGAAGGTGAGTTGAAGGAGGGGAGGGAGGGGGGGAGGGGTGGGGAAGGGAAGGGGGGGAGGGTGATGGGGTAGGAGAGCGGGGAATGGGAGGGGGAGGAGGAGGAGGACGGAAGAGGAAGGAAGAAGACGGGTTGTAAATCATATCACTCCATCGACCATGGCTGTGTGAGGTTCCGCTGTGGTGTGTGTGTGTGTGTGTGTGTGTGTGTGTGTGTGTGTGTGTGTGTGTGTGTGTGTGTGTGTGTGTGTGTGTGTGTGTGTGTGTGTGTGTGTGTGTATTCACCTAGTTGTGTTTGCGGGGGGTTGAGCTTTGCTCTTTCGGCCCGCCTCTCAACTGTCAATCAACTGTTTACTAACTACTTTTTTTTCCACACTACACACACACACACACCAGGAAGCAGCCCGTGACAGCTGATTAACTCCCAGGTACCTATTTACTGCTAGGTAACAGGGGCATTCAGGGTGAAAGAAACTTTGCCCATTTGTTTCTGCCTCGTGCGGGAATAGAACCCGCGCCACAGAATTACGAGTCCTGCGCGCTATCCACTAGGCTACCAGACCCCAGGTATGTGTGTGTGTGTGTGTGTGTGTGTGTGTGTGTGTGTGTGTGTGTGTGTGTGTGTGTGTGTGTGTGTGTGTGTGTGTGTGCGTGTGTGCGCGCGCGTGGTTGGCTGCAGCATACCTCATATAGTGTTACAAATGTTGGCAACTTTCCCTATTGCAGAGGACGATGTTGACGGTGTTCCCTATAGGACAGGACGATAGTTGTTATAAATAGAACACGAAACAATAGTTTAGATTTAGCAAAGACCTGGGTAAATACTGGTTCGGTAACAGGGTTGTTGATTTGCGGAGCTAATTACCGGGTAACATAATAGAAGTAGGATCCCTCGATTGTTTATGAATGAGATTGAGTGGATATAAATAGCTGCCTCGTATGGGCCAATAAGCCTTCTGCAGACACCTTCATTCTTATGTTCTTATGTGTTTGCAGGTTCCCTACAGCTATGGACGCCGCAGACGATGAGTCACAATAACGTGGCTGAAGATATGATGACCAAACTACTCATCAGAAGATGAGGAGACGACGACGTCTCGGTCCGTCCTCGACAATTATCAAGTGCTGCTATGAACGACCTTGACGACCTTTCCTATAGCAGTAGTCTATGCTGATGGCTTTTCAAAGTGTAATAATAATAAACTAGAAATTTAAGGATTGCGTAAATGATCTCTTTGATATTGCTAACGCAAATGCATTGCAAATGACATCAAAGGAAGAGGATCGGCAACAAGCTCAGAGAGAAAAGGGCTTGTAGTTACCTGGTTACATCTTGAGGTTATCATTACATGCTCAATGTTGATAAGTAACTGATTATTCAGGAAGACAGATAATTGAAAAAAACTAAGCTGGAGCAGACTCGCGGCTAGAGGTTGAATTGCTTCGAACGAAACATTTTACAGTTGGTGAACTGGTCAGAAGTTGCACAGTGGCAGCACTGAACAAGTCTGGGTCCAACATATTTCCAATGGAAAGGAAAATTATATTTCCATCTGATCATGTTTTCAGGAGTAATTCCCTTCTTCAGAGAGAAGACTAGCAAGGACATTCATTACCGACCTTTTAAATAGGTTAGTTTATCATATGCGTCCCTTATCTTAGTAAGGGTCACCACCCTCTGCAGCCCTCACTGTGGTGGAATGGTTCCTCTACACTAGTTGGTCCCCTCTGTTGGTGGAGGTAGAGGAGTCCTGGACACATGCAGGAGCCCTGGATACATTCAGGAGCCCTGGACACATGCAGGAACCCTGGACACAGGCCGGTGCGACGCCTGGTGATAATAAAGATATCTATCTACCATCATTGGGATGAATAACGTGATGCTTCTGTTTTTAATGTCTGATCATCCTCAGTAGCAGCCGAGCTGGGGACAAAGATTTTAATCACATACGTTCATAATTCATATGTAAACAAGAACTGGGTCTTCATCTCTCACATTATTGATCATCCAATTATTAGGCCCTTCAGACCTGCCGGCATGTGGTATTTTGAGCTCTGATTCTGAGCTATTCACAATAGCTCCCTATCGTGAATAGGGAGCTATTCACGATAGGGAATAATACTTTATTCCCTATCGTGTTCTTGAGGATATCCTCATAATGCTTCTAAATTGACTAGTGCACGATACCGGTCACATGTCCAAGAATGACTAACTGTCCTGCGAGATGGAAACTTTTTGCTATGACATATAACTCGTTCTAAAAAAAGATAAAAAAAGTATCTATGTCTCTTCTGTGGTGGGTGACTTGTCTAATAAGGTGCCCCAAAGGTGCTTTTCGCGTAGTATTGAGGCCTGAAATCTCCCTCCTAAGAGTCCGTATAGCAAGTGCTTATTTCACGCCTGCTTCTATGCGTCCAGCACAAGCCTGCTGGGACTCTCTGATTCTCGTGTCAGAGCTGACTAGAAATTATAGGGTCCATTCTCTGGACATGTGTAGTAACGGGGTCACGTGTGTCAATGTTGGGCCTCGGGTTAAATTATAAAGCGGAACGCTGTTATTTGACGGCGTGTGATTACTGGCATGTGGTCGCAGCAAACATTACTAGCAGGGAAACTACCGTGGAACAAGTTAGCCTCTGTTGGCTGCAGGTACTATACCTGGGTCTCCTTGTGTTTATCTGAGATAAACGACTTGAAGTGAGAGACTCGGAAGGTGAGATCCCCGACCTTGTGAGGTGCTTTGGCCTATCTTTGTGGTCTGTTAGGACTTGTTTTCTCTCTCTCTCACTCTCTCTCTCTCTCTCTCTCTCTCTCTCTCTCTCTCTCTCTCTCTCTCTCTCTCTCTCTCTCTCTCTCTCTCTCTCTCTCTCTCTCTCTCTCTCTCTCTCTCTCCCTCTCTCTCCTTCACGTTCCCTACTACCACTACCCTCCTGCTCCCTCCCACCTCCCAGCAGTCTCCATCTCCCGTGTCCTGGCATTGATTACCCGCCAATAGTGTTTGACAAATGATGACCTTCAGCGGTGTGAGCAACTCTCTCTCACACTCCCACTCCCTCCCTCAGCTGTTCTCACCTCTCACACACTCCCACTCCCTCCCTCAGCTGTTCTCACCTCTCACACACTCCCACTCCCTCCCTCAGCTGTTCTCACCTCTCACACACTCCCACTCCCTCCCTCAGCTGTTCTCACCTCTCACACACTCCCACTCCCTCCCTCAGCTGTTCTCACCTCTCACACACTCCCACTCCCTCCCTCAGCTGTTCTCACCTCTCACACACTCCCACTCCCTCCCTCAGCTGTTCTCACCTCTCACACACTCCCACTCCCTCCCTCAGCTGTTCTCACCTCTCACACACTCCCACTCCCTCCCTCAGCTGTTCTCACCTCTCACACACTCCCACTCCCTCCCTCAGCTGTTCTCACCTCTCACACACTCCCACTCCCTCCCTCAGCTGTTCTCACCTCTCACACACTCCCACTCCCTCCCTCAGCTGTTCTCACCTCTCACACACTCCTCTCACTCCAACCCCTTCCCATCCCCTCATCCTCTCCCATCCCCTACCCCCTCATACCCTCTCCCAATCCGCCAAACTGTTTTGCTTAATCAGAACCGCAAAGAGTCAATTTATTTATTAATTTCTTTATTATGCACCCCATACCCATCCCGTTGTGGGTGGCGGATAGGATCCACCTATCAAAGCCTCTCTACGGAAGCGTCAATATTCTCCTTTTACAGTTTCACTGCAATTTTTCACAGATTGGTCCATTAAGTATGTGACATATTAAGTGAGAGGACGGGTTGTAAACTGCTACGAAACACATGCATCACCAGAGCGAAGAATTGACTCTCTCAGCACAGTTATTACGTGGTGTAAGCATAGTTATTGTCTGGTGTAAGTATAGTTATTGTCTGGTGTAAGTGTAGTTATTGTCTGGTGTAAGTATAGTTATTGCCTGGTGTAAGCATAGTTATTGTCTGGTGTAAGCATAGTTATTGTCTGGTGTAAGCGTAGTTATTGCCTGGTGTAAGCATAGTTATTGTCTGGTGTAAGCATAGTTATTGCCTGGTGTAAGCATAGTTATTGTCTGGTGTAAGTATAGTTATTGCCTGGTGTAAGCACAGTTATTGTCTGGTGTAAGCATAGTTATTGCCTGGTGTAAGCGTAGTTATTGCCTGGTGTAAGCATAGTTATTGTCTGGTGTAAGCATAGTTATTGTCTGGTGTAAGCATAGTTATTGTCTGGTGTAAGCATAGTTATTGTCTGGTGTAAGCATAGTTATTGCCTGGTGTAAGCATAGTTATTGCCTGGTGTAAGTATAGTTATTGCCTGGTGTAAGCATAGTTATTGCCTGGTGTAAGCATAGTTATTGCCTGGTGTAAGCATAGTTATTGCCTGGTGTAAGCATAGTTATTGCCTGGTGTAAGTGTAGTTATTGCCTGATGTAAGCATAGTTATTGCCTGGTGTAAGCATAGTTATTGCCTGGTGTAAGTGTTGTTATTGCCTGGTGTAAGCATAGTTATTGCCTGGTGTAAGCATAGTTATTGCCTGGTGTAGAGCCCAGGCAATAAACAAGGGCCAATACATCTCGCTAACTACACGATTACGAGCCCCAGATTACAGTCTCAATAATGGACTGCAAAATATGTGCGTTGGCCTGGTAGCATACATCACTGCTGTTGCGAGTCCTTGGCTAAAACCATTTCTCCTTCTCGTTAAAAACAACCGGCTAAATTACTATCGGAGAAAAATAATTTTATATATCTTTTCGAAGCTGTAAGTTGGAGGTTACTGTGATGGTGGGTCGGCTTCTTCCCTACAGAGTGAGGAAAAGATGTAACTCATATTTCTTGCCTTGTTGTAACTTTATGGAGGGTGTGTGGCAATAATTTACCTTAGTATTTTGTTTGATATATGTGACTATTGGGTCAGTGTTGGAATTATATTCAGTCCCACGTCTCTGGGTACTCTTTCTCATGCCTGTACTTGCTTTTGTCTTATGGTACATATCAGTCTGCCATTTCTTCATTTATCGTCACCATTACCTTATACTTGGTGGGTTGTATTCTGACCCACTTCCATGCCTACTCCTAGAGTTTGTTAAGTTATTTCTAAACAAAATTTGCAGTCCTCCTCGGATTTCATATTCCTCATTAACTCATTAACTTTGATATGCACAAGCTCACTCCCTCAGGCAAGTCATTCACATTAATAAGGAACAGCAATGGCCCCAGAATCAAGCCTTGGTGGACTCCAATTGTTGCATTCCACCAGCTCCACACCTCTCTGATGCTGACTGTTTTTTTTCTATATCTATGTATTCCTTGGCCCTTATCTGTGTTTTCCCAGTTAACTATGCATTTTTCTCCATATTGTACATCATCCTCTCACGATGCATGGTACCAAATACTATTCGATACTCTAGGATGATACAATCTACCCAGCCATATTTTTCTTGTCAGATTTTGGTAACTTTGTTACCAGAGGTAACCAGAGGTAACAAGTTTAGAGGTAACAAGGTTAGAAGGTAACCTTGTTACGGTACTTGCATCCCGTAGCTCCTCATTCAGACGGTCGCCCAATAACATATATTTCTCTTGGGCGTTCCCGTGCCTGATACTGCATTGGTCCCTCTATCCTGGCTCCCTAACCTTCCATGTCACTCTTACTGGGATCAGGTTAATCCCACATCTTCTGTCTACCCTTCTTCACTTTCCCTACTGTTCCCTTCACTTCACACTCTCCCAAATCTGACAGACACAACAGGCTAGCTAACTTACACTAGGTAGCAGGACCTAGTGAAGAGGAGCCGGTCGGCCGGGCGGACAGCACGCTGGACTTGTAATCCTGTGGTCCTGGGTTCGTTCCCAGGCGCCGGCGAGAAACAATGGGCAGAGCTTCTTTCACCCTATGCCCCTGTTACCTAGCAGTAAAATAGGTACCTGGGTGTTGGTCAGCTGTCACGGGCTGCTTCCTGGGGGTGGAGGCCTGGTCGAGGACCGGGCAGCGGGGACACTAAAAGAAAAGCCCCGAAATCATCTCAAGATAACCTCAAGATAACCTCATTAGCAATGCTAAAAATCATCAAGTAATGCGTCGTTCCTATCATGTGACCTTATTCCTCCATTATATCCTCAGTTCTCTAATGATGGGGGTGTGTCCCGATATCTTCCTTCAGTTGTTACTTGGTCACTTTATCTTTGCTCTCATATCCTACGTGATTTTAATGTTTTTCTTTATCTAGGAAATGGAAATATCTGTTTGTCCGAGGTTGGATACCAGACCATTGGGGATGGCCTCACTCCTCAAGTCTGCATGGTGGGAGGGATGGGTTATTGGACTATCACAGGCGCATTGGGGTCGGCCCTATTGCATCCCTTTAAGAGAGCTCTGCTCCTACTGCAACCTTCCACGACCCTTATAAAGTTTGAAATTGTGTTTTTATTTGTCAAGTGAGTGTCTCTGTTGCTTATAACACTCTGGTAGATTTGCATTCTTGGGCCTCCTAATGCTTAAATGGCAGAGCCTTTTGGGCATCGATCTGGACACCGCTGGGTACCCCGTCTAGTTTATTGCACAGTGTATCTTATATTTGTAGCAGTCCCCGTGGCGCAATGGTAAGAAACTCGCCGCGCGCTTCGCAAGCGATTTTGCCTGGGTTCGTGTTCTGGCCGGGGAGGATTGACTAGTCACGAATCCATAACTGCACGTCTCTGTTCACCCAGCAGTTAATGGGTACCTGGTTGTTAAATGATTCGGAGGGTCGTATTCCGGGGAAAATTAGGATTAAGGACCTGCCCGAAAAGCTATGCGTGCTAGTGGCTGTACAAGAATTTAAGAACGCTTGTATATATAAGTAAAAAATAAAAAATGCTTCTTATTTACTTAAATATTTTCTAAATTGTCTATTTAGTTTCTATTGTGTACATGGTGATGGTGCCTGAAGGTAGTGGGGGAGGTGGAGACAGTGGACAGTGGGTTCTAACTAATGCCAATAGCTAACCTATGCCTTCAACGGCCAAAATAGGTATTATAAATCATAGCTGATCGCAAAATTGACAGGCTGTAATGTTTTCCATGTGAAGGTCTTCAGTTAAGTTTGGGCAATTTAATACATCATTTGTGTGACGTTGTGACTGCTGAAGAGAACGGATTGTGGTGACAACAGAGAAGTGAAATCTAAAAGTTTTGTTTTATTATTATTATTTTTTACCACAGACGTGGCCACACATTTACAATGCTAACCAGCATATATACATTTTGGACAGAGTGAGAGATTTGTCAAACATATAGTTCAGGGATTTATTGAACAATTAACCACAGAAGGTGATTGTAGTGCTTTTAAAATGCTAGGCTAAGCTAAATATCTAAATACATAGATACACAGATTTATGTATGGTACATAAAGTGTTCGAAAGTACCTTTTACATAGTGTCATTAATGTGCATTTACAAAGGTCTGAAAGAAGTGAAAGATAGAACTACACCTTGGCCTACAACAACAAGTGTTCAATCCTGGCTTCATTCCTTCTACTCATATGATGCGTAAACCCGGTCCAGTGAAATCATCAGAAAATGTATAAATACTACTCACCACTGTATAAATGTATGGCCACCTCTGTGGTAGAAAATAAACTTAAAAAACCTCACCCTGGCCCTCCACAATCCACCCACCTACCAGGGATGGCTCTAGGACAAACATCTGCCATCTATAAGCATACAATATCTTCCCACACCGCCTTATCATTTCGACACTCGAATAAGTAGATATGACATACACTCTTGTGCAAAAGTTACAGTTAATGCCGTCGAAACTATTATCTTTACATATCTTTGTCTCCCATTAACACACACTCTCCCTCAAGCCCCCGTGCAAGGCACTAGACCCATTTCACCCTCTCTTGCCTCCCGACGCACCAAGGTAAAATAGACTGACAACAAGGTCTTTGTTCCTCTGGGCTCACAGCCTGGCTCTAAGGACGCCCGGGATACACAAACTACGCCAAGATATTTTTCTTCTTGCTTCCTAGAGTGGCGCGGAGGACATTAATGACACACACACAGTGTAGTCTGCGAGCCCTCCCCTCCTCCGGCTCTGGCTCACGGAATGACAGGGTGAATGGAGGGAAACACAAACACTTTTTATAGAATATATATATATATATATATATATATATATATATATATATATATATATATATATATATATATATATATATATATATATATATATATATATATATATATATATATATATATATATATATATATATATATATATATATATATATATATATATATATATATATATATATATATATATATAGGTGTGTGTGTGTGTTTACTATTTGTATCTGCATCATTGAGCTATTAGCTCTTGGATCCCACCATTTTAACCAATTTAATTTTTCCTCTATTATGTCTACTGGATATATTTCTCTTACACACGCACACACATCCCCAGGAAGCACCCAGTAGCAGCTGTCACGGTACCTATTTACTGCTAGGTGAACAGGAGAATAAGGGTTACAAAAACGCTGCCCATTTGTTTCTGACTCTGCCGGGGATCGAACCCGGGCCCTTTGGACTACGACACCAGAACGCTGTCCACTTACCCGCGAGAACCCCTAGTTGTGCTTGCGGGGGTTGAGCTCTGGCTCTTTGGTCCCGCCTCTCAACTGTCAATCAACTGGTGTACAGGTTCCTGAGCCTACTGGACTCTGTCATATCTACATTTGGAACTGTGTATGGAGTCAGCCTCCACCACATAAGGTGGAGTGTACGGTGTAAGGTGCACCCACGCGCGTGCGTGCGTGCGTGCATGTTTGAGGAGGGTATAATAATTAAGTTGTTCCACGGTACGTCAATCAATCCTTTCATAACACGATCCCATTTTCCCTGTGGCCTTTACGACGGAACATAACGTTAAATACTTAGTAATAATTCTGAGTATTAAACTAATATAATGAACCACAACAAAATATCTTTATCGCATCCAAAGTTCATTGACTGCTTGAAGTATATTGCAGCGCCGCTGCTGCCACGGCCCAAGATAGTGGAGCCCCAGAGCGAGGACCACCAGGTCCCCAAGGAGCCTCTATACAGTCTTGCGTCTGTCTTCCTGAAGCAGGAACCAACGGAGGCATCGTCCCTCATGCCCCTGGAGGTGGACGCGGCCAAGGGGCCCCTACAGACCCTTAAGTCAGTCTTCCTGAAGGAGGTCGCGTCCTACATGCCCCTGGAGATGGACGCGGCCAAGGGGCCCCTACAGCAGGCAAGGGCAGGACTCCTCCAGAAGGCTCCAGACGTGGTGAAGGCAGGTGAGACCGTGACCCAGGGTCACGACCTCGTCGCCCTGGTGTTGACGGTCATGATGGGCATCTGGTGGCACCTGGTGGCGGCCACGATGAATAGTGCCATAGTGAGGAAGGTGAGGGAGATTTTGGCGGGTAGAATGAGGGAGTTTACGGAGGAACTGAAGAGGGAAAGGGAGGAGAGAAAGTGGTTAGAGATGAGAGAGGAGATAAGGAGGAGAGAGATGAGTGACATCTTCTCACATGTCTTCTCCGCGAGTGACCTGGAGGTTTCGAGTGACTTGGAGGTTTCGAGTGACTTGGAGGTTTCGAGTGACTTGGAGGTTTCGAGTGACTTGGAGGATTCGAGTGACTTGGAGGTTTCGAGTGACCTGGAGGTTTCGAGTGACTTGGAGGTTTCGAGTGACTTGGAGGTTTCGAGTGACTTGGAGGATTCGAGTGACTCGGAGGTTTCGAGTGACTCGGAGGTTTCGAGTGACTCGGAGATTTCGAGTGACTCGGAGGTTTCGAGTGACTCGGAGGTTTCGAGTGACTTGGAGGTTTCGAGTGACCTGGAGGTTTCGAGTGACCTGGAGGTTTCGAGTGACCTGGAGGTTTCGAGTGACTTGGAGGATTCGAGTGACTTGGAGGTTTCGAGTGACTTGGAGGATTCGAGTGACCTGGAGGTTTCGAGTGACTTGGAGGTTTCGAGTGACTTGGAGGTTTCGAGTGACTTGGAGGTTTCGAGTGACCTGGAGGTTTCGAGTGACCTGGAGGTTTCGAGTGACTTGGAGGTTTCGAGTGACCTGGAGGTTTCGACTGACTTGGAGGTTTCGAGTGACCTGGAGGTTTCGAGAGACTTGGAGGTTTCGAGTGACCTGGAGGATTCGAGTGACTCGGAGGTTTCGAGTGACTCGGAGGATTCGAGTGACCTGGAGGTTTCGAGTGACGCGGAGTCGAGTGATGCGGTGACGACTAGTGACGCGATGAAGGCGAGTGACGCAGACAAGGCGAGTGACGCAGAGAAGGCGAGTGACGCAGAGACGAAAGAGCTGCTGCTAGAGATGGCGTGGAAGTTATGGAATATTCAAATGGAAATATTCCCGCCTGAGAAACCAGACTACGTGATACCGCCAGAATGTTTGACAAGAGAGAACGCCTCGATAGTCAGGTGTGTGAAGAAGGTGAGAGATATAGTGACAAAGGAGATGATAAAGGTCCTTGCACGACAGATGCTGGAGGAGGAATATGGCCAAGAGGTTCGTGGCCGCCAGCAAAACATCTCCCAGGTTGAGGACTCCTGGAAGGTGCACTACCTGAAGATGGACACCTTGCTGCTATGGAAGGCGCTTACCGATTTGATCGAGGTGTGTACGCAATTGACGCAACTGAAGCAAATGCCGCAGCAGGTGAGACAGGTAATTATGAGCAAAGCGGTAGAGAGAGCAGTACAGAAACTGACGAGGAAGTTGAGACAGAAGAAGATGAAGGAGAGTGAGGCAAGTGAACCCATTATCAATGAAGTAGAAACATTTACGAAAGAGATGATGGTGAAACTGGCGAAGGAGTTGGTGGAAATGTTGGAGATGTTGGAGATATGGATAGAGGAGTCACAGAGGAATGTAGAGGAGTCACAGAGGAATGTGGAGGTTCCACAAGAGGACGTAGTGGTTCCTCTAGGTAATAAAGAAGGGTATTCGCAGGGGAATAAAGGTGTTAAAGAGACGGAAGTTACTATAAGACTAGTGTACGACGGCTGCTCGTGGCACGTCTCTTGGGACCTCCCAAACGGCGTCGGCCACAATGACTCCTCCGTCAGTACTGCTTCGCCTGGCGAGACTCGCGTTAGTAGACGAGACTCGCGTTAGTAGACAAGACTCGCGTTGGTAGACAAGACTCGCGTTAGTAGACGAGACTCGCGTTAGTAGACAAGACTCGCGTTGGTAGACAAGACTCGCGTTAGTAGACGAGACTCGCGTTAGTAGACAAGACTCGCGTTAGTAGACAAGACTCGCGTTAATAAACGAGACTCGCGTTAATAGACGAGACTCGCGTTAGTAGACGAGACTCGCGTGTTATTCGTAAAAACCCACACGCACAAGCGTATGGATTGTTATTTTTTGTATTATATTTTTTATTTTCTACCAGAGACGTGGCTAAACATACACTTCAGCGATATTTTGATCCTCGTCTTCTCTCATGCTGAACTAGCGTGAGTTTTTGCGTGATTCATTGAACAATCAACCATAGAAAGAGCTTTTAAAATGCTAATATAATCTACATACATAAATACACGTCTATCCTACATACCTCCTCCATATCAACCTACCCTGGCCTAGCGTCCAGGAGCCAGATTCACGAAGAAGTTACGCAAACACTTACAAACCTGTACATCTTTCTCAAACTTTGGCGGCTTTGTTTACAATTATTAAACAATTAATGAGCTCCGAGGCACCAGGAGGCTGTTTATAACAATAACAACAGTTGATTGGCAAGTTTTCATGCTTGTAAACTGTTTAATAAATGTAACCAAAGCCGTCAAAGATTGAGGAAAGATGGACACGTTCGTAAGTACTTGCGTAACTGCTTCGTGAATCTGGCCCCTGGAGAGGCCATACCAGAGCCCAACTCCATAGTCTTCTGAGACTACTGAATACCTACTACTACTACATATCCTTCCTCCTACATGTAGGATATGTAGGAGGAAGGACTGTTCTACATGTCCTTCCTCCCCCTCTTTACCTCTCTCTCCTCCCCTCTCACTCTAGGTGTAAATTTGGGCACATGCCCTAATTTAATAACATTGTACAATGACAATCCAAATTCTCAAACAAATACATTAGAAATAACAAAATGACTAATATTAGGAAATAAATAAATATAAACTACACGAGGAAATAATTAAACCATGAAATAATAAGTCAAGAAATAAGTAACAAATTAAGAGCGGCGGGTATCGGGCGAGGCAGTCAGTCAGGCAGTCAAGAGGTGTGAGGCAGGCAATTAGAAGGTTGTTATCTCACCTGCGACAACTTATCGCACACTCACACACCTGCTGCAGGGCCACACCTCCCTCAGACACCTACACCTACACTCATATCTCCCACCCACACCCAGGCCCCCACCAATGAACAGGCCCCCACCCACACCCACACCCAGGCCCCCACCCACGCCCAGGCTTCCACCCATGCACAGGCTTCCACCCACGCCCAGGCTTCCACCCATGCACAGGCTTCCACCCCAACCCGTCCTCTTAAAAAGAACGTCACTTTTGGCTGGTATGCGCGCTATGGCCAAATTTGGACGTAATTTGAAATGAAATCCACTCACAAAAGTGACGTCCACCCACGCCCAGGCTTCCACCCACGCCCAGGCTACCACCCATGCACAGGCTCCCACCCACACCCAGGCTCCCACCCACGCCCAGGCCCCCACCCACGCCCAGGCTCCCACCCACGCCCAGGCTCCCACCCACGACCAGGCCCCCACGCCGTTTCCACTAATTGACATGTTTACGATATAAAAAGTATTAATTTCAAACTCCAAATATGTGCAGTGGGGCAGAATTTGGCTGCAAAATACCGCTTCAAATTATGAAGACATGATAACCCCCTTAAAAAATAATTCAGCGGAATTGACAGGGTGGACAAAGACAAACTCTTCATCACGGGTGGGACACGAACAAGGGGACACAGGCGGAAACTGAGTACCCACATGAGCCACAGAGACATTAGACAGAACTTTTTCAGTGTCAGAGTAGTTAACAGGTGGAATGCATTAGGCAGTGATGTGGTGGAGGCTGACTCCATACACAGTTTCAAATGTAGATATGATAGAGCCCAGTAGGCTCAGGACTCTGTACACCAGTTGATTGACAGTTGGGAGGCGGGACCAAAGAGTCAAAGCTCAACCCCCAAAAGTATAACTAGGTGAATACACACACGCACACACACACACACACACACACACACACACACACACACACACACACATACAGGGGCCTCGTAGCCTAATGGATAGCGCGCAGGACTCGTAATTCTGTGGCGCGGGTTCGATTCCCGCACGAGGCAGAAACAAATGGGCAAAGTTTCTTTCACCCTAAGTGCCCCTGTTACCTAGCAGTAAATAGGTACCTGGGAGTTAGTCAGCTGTCACGGGCTGCTTCCTGGGGTGTGTGTGTGTGTGGTGTGGGGGAAAAAAAAAAGTAGTTAGTAAACAGTTGATTGACAGTTGAGAGGCGGGCCGAAAGAGCAAAGCTCAACCCCCGCAAACACAACTAGTAAACACACACACGCACACACACACACACACACAAACACACACACACACACACACACACACACACACACACAGCAAGGCGTGACACATGGTGCTGATCAAGATGTATCACAACATCAATACCAACTGCCAAGCATTTATCAACACCATTAAAGTCCATTTAATAGACCTGTCAACTGAGAATGACTAAACAACCCACGCATACCAGTGCCTGTATAGTTGCAGTACTGGACGGTAATCATGGTCAACATTGCATGTTGCTACGAGATCTCAGCCCATGACGACAATAGTCATTCATAACCAGTATGGCGGAGTGCCTGGAAATGCTGACTATTATGACGCATGAACTTGAAGTCTATATTAAGGTGTCATACACAACAAGAAGATGGTGTCTGGTTGAGCTCTGATGGCATGTCTATCTGCCATGTTTTAAGGGTCACGTGACGACCCAAATCGCGGTGAGTGAGCGAAGGGAAGGGAATTGTTGGGAAAGCGCCAAGCCATGACGATTGTATAGCACTGGGAAGGGATCAGGGTAAGGATTGGGGATGGGACGGGGAGGGAAGGAATGGTGTCCAACCACTTGGACGGTCGGGGATTGAATGTCGACCTGCATTAAGCGAGACCGTCGCTCTACCGTCCAGCCCAAGTGGTTGGACATGTGAGTGAGCGAGATTTTCAGTGACTGGTGATTTGCCACTTGTCTGTTTGACGTCATGATGTGAAGGCGCTCGATTTTAGAATTTTAGAATAGCATCACTGTGCAGAGCTGGGGTATGGGAGGGCCCTAGGCAGCCCTGGTCGGTGATATAAAGATGTGGGTGGAAGACAAACTAATGTCAGAAGTGCTCTTTAATGCGACAGGAAGTTGCTGGAGGCGCAACATGGAACATTCTCCACCTCATGCTGCCAGCAAGGCGACTGGTGGACAAGAAGTCCTGATGAATTTGGCAGAACAAGCCGTACCGTTTGTGCAATGCAACGATCGTCATGGAGTAAGACCAAGATGATATTAGTCTCAAGACACAGTTTAACCAGACGCTATATATATATATATATATATATATATATATATATATATATATATATATATATATATATATATATATATATATATATATATATATATATATATACTCGGGAGTTCTGGGAGGTCTTCGACAACCAGAGCGCAACTCCATAGTCTGCTGAGACTGATGGATGCCTACTACTACTACTACTACTACTACTACTACTCGGGGGAGTAGAAGAGCACACAGAACCCTCTCCATGTATGATCTCCAGGTACGTTGTCATACATACGTCAGGCTGCGAGCAGCCGCGTCCAACAGTGTGGTTGACCAGTCCAGCAACCAGGAGGCCTGGTCGGGGACCGGGCCACGGGGACGTTGGGCCGCGAAATTATCGTGAGGTAACCGCAAGGTATCCTGTCCTGGCGAACCCCTTCTTCCTTATTGCATCTTGTAATATATAGGAGGAGACACCTCTGGGGTCTCCTCCTCCTCCTCCACGATCCTTCTTTTGTAATTAATCACATCCCAACTTGCTCGCTACCACCACAACCCAAAACTACCCCTCCCCCTGCTAAACTACCCCTCCCCCTGGTAAACTACCCCTCCCCCTGCTAAACAACCCTTCCCCCCCTGCTAAACTACCCCTCCCCCTGCTAAACTACCCCTCCCCCTGCTAAACTACCCTTCCCCCCTGCTAAACTACCCCTCCCCCTGGTAAACTCCCCGACCCCCCACTATCACCACAGCGCCGCCACACACCAGCGATCACATTAGCAGGAAAGCAGCACAGCGCGTCCCAAGGGGCACTTCGGGTGGACAGGGGGGGTGGGGGGGGTCGGAGGAAGGGGGGGCCGTTGTCAGCAGTCGGGGGTCATTACCCCCCCCCCTCCCCCCCCAGAGGTAGGACCACGAGTCATTACGAAGCCGGCGAGGCTCCCCCCCCCCCTCCCCCATAATCATTAATCCCACTAGGATTTACCTCCTGCGCTGGATAATGACTCATTCACCTGGCAAAATCCATGCCTTAGGAGGCTCGGGAAGTGGTATTAAGGTTTGGTGTGTGGGGTTCTGAGACGGCGGCCGCTGCCTCCTCGGAGGTCATCACCTCTCCTCAAGCCGCAGTCCTCCTGCTCCTGCCAGGCGGCGTGTGATCTTCACGGTGGGTGATGCAGCCCCAGGGCGCTCTTGTGGCCTCAGGCTCCTCCTCGGCTCCACCACGGACAAGGAGAACAATTTCTTGCAAAATTATGAAGAAAAAATATCGTATTTAATGTAAAAAAAACTATTGATATATTTATTAAACTGTGTAATTAGCTTATTATATTGTAACTTGCTTAGTTAAGTCAGTTTGGGGTTTAGTTTCAGTAGCCATTATGTGGCTTTGTAATCTTTTCCGCTATTGCCCGCGGGATGGGTATGGGGTCCACTACCGCCCGCGGGATGGGTATGGGGTCCACTACCGCCCGCGGGATGTGGTGGTGGGTATGTGGGTCTGCGGGTTGCTCCGAGCAACAGCCTGGTGGACCAAGCTCTCACAAGTCAAGCCTGGCCTCGGGCCGGCCTTGGGGGAGTAGAAGAACACACAGAACCCCATCAACCAGGTATGGGTATAGGGGTCCACTACCGCCCGAGGGATGAGTTAATATTTATAAAAAATATACATTTTCTTTTTAAATAAGAACAACTTATTTAAAACCACTCACATTCACACACCTAGAACACTCACCAGTATCCCTCATACCCAGACCCACTCACCAGTCACTCTAACATCCAGACCCCCCGCACCAGTCATCATTACATCCAGTCTCCTTCAACAGTCACCCTCCCACCCCCTCACACTCACACCGCTACAACTATCACCCTCACCCCAACATCCCCTCATACGTCACCCTGACCCCTCACACTCCCACTATCCCCCACAGCTCCTCACAGCCTGGGGGGGTGAGAGAGTATGAGGGTTGTACAACCCGGCCCACAATCTTTAACCACTACAGAGGTGAACTATATATAGCTGTAAAAGGTTAAATGTGTTTTACCGGAAATAACCAGCACAGAAGGGTGTCAGAGACTCTTGTCATCGTGTACAACTTTAACCCAACTTTCTCTCTCCGCTGACAAAATTGTGGGGCAAAAATTGTATGGTACTATTAGTACTCAATTAACTCCTCAAAGGACCCCGGAAAAATTATTTGGTAAATTTAGTATGTACTCAGCTAAAATTTATATATATATATATATATATATATATATATATATATATATATATATATATATATATATATATATATATATATATATATATATATATATATATATATATATATTATATGCATACAGCGGGTGGCTTAATCGTCAAATTAAATGAAAACAATGGATGAGCGATATTTCAATTCATAAATAAAAGGTGCACTTCACTTCTTATAATGAATAATAAATATTAAATTAAAAAAAATATACACTTGGGAAGTGTATGAAGGTTGGGCTGCTCTCCGACCTTCGCCTCTTGGCCAAGGTTAAGACATATATATGAATGACTTTAATATTTAGCAAATAAACATAATTTGTATCAGTTCTATATATTTGAACCATTCAAGATGTGTTAAGTTGAACTGTTCTACAAACATTATATCGTCGTTTTCTATGTTGTTATTTAGGCAACATAGTACTGAGATTACCCCTCACTCATCTAAACTTTAGTGTCCTCTGGTTTCTCCTCTCCCCTTCCTCCTCTCTCCTTCTTCCTCCCCTCTCCCTCTCCCTCCCTTCCCCCTCCTCATCTCCTCCCCTCTCCCTCCTCCCCTCTCTCTTCTGCTCTATTCCCCTCTTTCAGAAAATATATTTAGAAATTGCGCGAGTAAAATTCACACTCTACGGATCTGTCGTTCCCGATTTCATTCGTAATTCATTTCCGAAATGCTGAAAATCACTCAGGGAAGTCGACTTGCACGCTATATTTCTTAAAACATTTAACTTAGCCCTACCTCGACTAGCCTATGTCCGTCCCATACCCCACACCATTTCCCCTACAAATTTTGGTGAGTTTAGCCCAATACATCTGGCCTCCAACTTTGGACAGCCAAACTGACAGACACACTCTTACATTATAAATAATGTGTAAAGGCAAAATATACTGCAGTATACACAAACTATGTAACCTTCAAGAAATAATACGTAGGAGAGTTCTTAATATATCTGCTATGCCCGCTACATCAACCAATAAATATGAAGATAACTGGTAAATGAACTGACCAGATATGTGTTATTTTACTAAACATTTATATCTGAGCAATGATGGAGTCGACCCAACAGCGATGTGTGTGTGTGTGTGTGTGTGTGTGTGTGTGTGTGTGTGTGTGTGTGTGTGTGTGTGTGTGTGTGTGTGTTGGAGGTCACGACACGGTCAGTGTTATGGGTCCACGCTTGGTGCTGATGAAACACAAATGGAAATTATGGCGGTAGAAACTCTGCAGTATTTTACTATGAAGAGCAAACGTGGGATTTTGTGGTAGTGTGGTGGTAGTGTGGTGGTAGTGTGGTGGTCAAGTGGCCCAGTTACCGTTGCATTATGGTAGTGGTTATGCCCCGGGGTACCAGAGTTCCAGAGAGTTGTACAGGTACAACTCGTTCAAAAAATACTTAACAGATGGAGAAAATATGTGAAATAAAATATATTCTGAGTGTTTATAAACATGACTGGATACATGGATACGTTATGTAACCGGTACACAAGTGAATATTTTCTTAAGTACGCTTATACTTTAAAAAATATTACATTTTGAAGAAGAAAAAATTACATTGTTCAAAGCTATAAAGGTTAAGTCCCATCAATCACATCCAATATTTTCATATGATATGCATAGCCAATCAGATCTTGTGATAAACACGATACAACTATTGTTGCTACGGCTGTATGATGATAATGATAACATTACACCCAAATTGAAATATGAAGTTTTGAAAGTTTACCTCTAGCAGCTATTTTACGCTGGGTCATCTTGAACTTTTGAACTTAGCATGTTGACATATATTACTAAATCACACACAGAGATCACACTAACGTGATGCATCAAACGTGTCTGGGATGCTCCCGGACGCAGGTTCGAATCCTCGTCACGGGCCTTGTGGATTTGTTTATATTACTGAACGTGACAGAAAGGGAGAGATTAGTCATTCTAGCACCAATCTTCTCTACTTTTCCTTACACTTTTCTTCACTTAAGAAGGAAGTTTGAAAATTAACTCTCCAAAGTAATTTTTACAGTTTCATTTGGCCTGACACTAAGAGTTGCGTTAACTCTTGTTAACGTTGTTGTTATTTAAGATTCCTGGAACAAAAAGTTCCAAGTAGCACGGGCTATGGTGAGCCCGTAGTAATTGCCCCCTTGTTAACGTTATCAAAGGAAGAGTAGGAATGATTACAAAGTGTCTTGCTGCATGGTATCTGTCATCCCCCGACTGTGAGTCGAGAACGAAGCCAACTGTGCTACGAGACCCTAAACTTATCCACACGACTCAAAACAATTATAATAATTGGCTACAAAACATATACAAGCACCAGAAATATTTTGTTTATTAAATTTATGGACTAAACAGGGCGCCATTTTGTGACGTCAGAAAGCCATCAGGGAATGAATAAAGAGATAAACAACACAATTTGGAACTTCCTCCAACACTGATCATTTGAGATTAAACTTTTTCTTTATAAAACTAAAGTATAAATGCAAAAAAACAAAACAGAAATCTGAAAATATATTGCTAAAGTTAAAATCCCTAAAGAGACTGCCCGCAGGCAAACACTGACCTCTATATAGAACATATATATACAGACCTCTATATAGCCCTCTATAGACCTCTATATAGACCTCTATATAGCCCTCTATAGACCTCTATATAGAACATATATATACAGACCTCTATATAGCCCTCTATAGACCTCTATATAGAACAACTTCGCTATTTATAAAAACAAAAAACAAAAATATCTTGGAACTTTTAGAATATAAAATTTTGAGCACTGAACAAAGCTGTGTTATTTGAAAGTCGATCTAATGGGTTTGGTCTTCAACCTCTCTAAGCTGGTCGGGAAAGAGAGCTATCGCCCCACTACGATAGCCGGGAAAGAGAACTATCGCCCCACTACGATAGCCGGGAACAGTGAGCTATCGCCCCACTACGATAGCCGGGAACAGAGAGCTATCGCCCCACTACGATAGCCGGGAAAGAGAACTATCGCCCCACTACGATAGCCGGGAACAGAGAGCTATCGCCCCACTACGATAGCCGGGAACAGAGAGCTATCGCCCCACTACGATAGCCGGGAAAAGAGAGCTATCGCTGCACTACGATAGACGGGAAAGAGAGTTATCGCCCCACTACGATAGCCGGGAAAGAGAGCTATCGCCTCAATACGATAGCCGGGAAAGAGAGCTATCGCCCCACTACGATAGCCGGGAAAGAGAGCTATCGCCCCACTACGATAGCCGGGAAAGAAGAGCTATCGCCCCACTATGATAGCCGAGAAAGAGAGCTATTGCCCCACTACGATAACCGGGAAACAGAGCTATCGCCCCACTATGATAGCCGGGAAAGAGAGCTATCGCCCCACTACGATAGCCGGGAAAGAGAACTATCGCCCCACTACAATAGCCGGGAAAGAGAGCTATCGCCCCACTACGATAGCCGGGAAAGAGGACTATCGCCCCACTACGATAGCCGGGAAAGAGAGCTATCGTCCCACTACGATAGCCGGGAAAGAGAACTATCGCCCCACTACGATAGCCGGGAACAGAGAGCTATCGCCCCACTACGATAGCCGGGAAACAGGACTATGGCCCCACTACGATAGCCGGGAAACAGAGCTATCGTCTCACTACGATAGCCGGGAAAGAGAACTATCGCCCCACTACGATAGCCGGGAAAGAGAGCTATCGTCTCACTACGATAACCGGGAAACAGA